>NW_023622131.1:0-4967 GCF_014905685.2 Nematolebias whitei
TATATATTTATTTATTTGTATGTGAATATATATATATATTCTAAATTGATCATATGTATTACAGCGTAGTGCTCAAAACGAGGCCTGGTGTTTAATTTGTTTTTGATTATGCTGTGTAGTTAAACATGAACACTAATTGTTATGGTATTTTTTTTATTTTAAGGTTTGCATCATATGACCTCCTGATGCGTTTCTGGGCCATGATTGAGCCCTCTCTGCCATCCATGGTCAGTGTTCGCCAAGGACTGAGAGGAACTGCCCTCAACTCCACTCCCTCAACTCGTACTTTGCAGCCCATTGACGAGTTCTTTATGTTTTTAAATTACCTTGCCCTTGGATCCAAGCAACGGGATCTTGCTGACCGGTACGGTGTCCATCAGTCCACTGTCAGCCGGATCGTGAAAACATGGAGCAACTTTTTATTTACAGTATTAGGTTCTATTAGGATCTGGATACCGGAGGACCAGATATGCAAAAATCTACCAGCAGACTTCAAAGACTACCCTGACACTACAGTCATCCTTGATTGCACTGAGCTGAAGTGTCAGTGCCCATCTTCCCCTCTCCTCCAGAGTGAGGTGTTTTCATCTTATAAATCTCACTGCACTCTGAAAGGGCTGATTGGGATTGCACCTCATGGGGCAGTGACATTCATCTCAGGACTGTATGCCGGGTCTATCAGTGACAAGCAGATCACACATGAATCTGGTCTCCTCACCCTGTTAAAACCAGGGATGGCTGTTATGGTGGACAGAGGCTTTCTTATTGATGACATTGTAGTGAACTAAGCCTCAGGTCAAATCTGGCCCTGAGGGCCTTCCTGAGACAAGAACTGTCATTTCATTGATTTGAATCCAGAGATACAGGTTGGCCCATCCAGAGACTTTCTAAGTGTGTCCTGCACGGATCAATTGAAAGAACACTCTCTTTTTCTATTATCATTACTATTTTACAAATGTCTTGATAATCAAAAGTGTGTTTAATTCAAATCATTTTTAAATGTTGAAGTGAACTACTTACTTTAAATCAACTGTGAAACAGTATTAATGATTTTTAATCCTCATTCAAAGTAGAAATCTTGTTAATGTCTGTTACAGAGTAATTATTCATTTTCTTGATCTTCTGTCTGAAATGAGCAGGTTGTAAGTCGGTCAAAAGTCTGAGACAAACGCAAACAAGTTTGTTGGAACGAACTGTCATGTTTTTAAATCCTCTCAGACGTAAATAGAGAAGCTGGCACCTGTTTCCTCCCATCTCGCCTAAACATTTCTCTTGTCTGTTTCAAAAACATTTTTCTGTCTGTTACAAAACATTTTTCTGTTTTTCTGACTTCTAGTGACCTCTTACGTCACTAAAAACACACCCCTGATTGGCTCTTTCAGCCAATCAGGACTTCCCAAATGAACCGGAAACAGAACTCTTTAAATGTCGACGCTTCCTAGTTCCAACCAGTGCGGTGTGAGAGCAGTTCAGTTCGGAGGGCAGAACCAAACAGAAAAGTTGCTGGAGATAACAGGAAGTTCCAGACATGATCCGAAGTTCTTCCGAGTCTCGTGGGGATTATGGAATCTTCCACATCTGAGTGGAACCTCTGACGGACTCATAACTCATGTGAGCCAACCCGGGAGGTGAGCGTGTGTTGAACGAAGTACCGTCACTACTCCGGACGGTTCTCTGCTATCCTTACGGAGACGCTGAAAGGTGGCTTGAAGTGGAACTTTATGCCGGAACTGACATATCTTCAGAAAGGTAAAAAGTCGATCTTCAACTGCGAAGTGTACCGTGGGTTAAGCTGGGTTCGGATGGAGAGTGCCGTTCGTCATCGACACATATTCCCTTATCCATCTTTCCCTCTCCATTTAAACTCCTTCATTTCCCATCTTTAAAACTCTTCTATCTTGCCTGTAAATCATCCAGATATTTTCATAAATGTCTGTTGTAATTAAGCTGTGTTATTGCTTCAATCAGAATAATCACGTGTACAATGTTTGATGTTAAACTTTGATTCTGTTAATAAATGACCGCATTCATTTTGATGGGTCAAAGAAAATTAACGTCTCACGTCACTGATCTCTGTCACATATCTGTCAAGTAGCTCGAAAAAGAGAGAACCCGTTTAAATTAAGTATAATATCAGGTACTTGAACTAGTCCAGATATTATAACGTGTAGTGGAGCTCCGAAGCTAAACAAAGCTAACCGACCTATCTCACTACATTTCTGGTGGCCCGGACAGGTCTCTAAAGAGCTCCTCGTGAACAGTTATCCGCCATTTGGACATTTTGTGGCCGTACGAATGTTTGAAGAGGCGTGAGTTAAATGTGACGGAGTCTGTGTTGATACGTGAACTGACTGTTGGCATGAAAAGTGCAGCTTTCTAATCTATCAGCTGTGGGGTTCAGAGAAAGTTTTCAATTGTGGTGTTTTGAAAGCTGAAAATAACGTCAATGTGTTTCATTTTAAAGCTGAAATGGTACATCTGTTATCTGTGAGCTAATAAGCTGTGGAAAGCGTTTGATTATGTTTAATCTGTGGTGCAGAGAAAAACGGGTTCTGCTCGACCCGGTTCTGTTCCGGCTCGGTTCTGATTCGTTCAAACGAGTCGTTTGCATGGATAAACTGCTGTTTTGAACTGAGCGCCGTCTCAGTACGCTTTTGAGAGTTTATTCGTCACATTTTTAACAGAAAATTGTGCATTTTGACAGTTTTAATGACGAAAGTTGACCGGACTTTTTCAGGCTAATGCTAACAAAGATAGCTAAAATAACGAGCAGCGATTGGTCGAAAGCCGCTGTTTGAAACGCTCTGATTCGCTGAGAGACGAGTGACGTGTCTGTCGTCACTTCCTCTGATGTCAGGTCGTAAAACCCACCCCGTTGCTGTCTCTGATGATTGGTTGATTCAGTCACGTGACCCCGGAAATGAGTCTCGGTTCGACCGAAGCCTCCACTGTGTTTAAAATCGCTAAATGGAGCCGCCACTATTCCCACAAAACTCATGTTTCATGCATAAAAGACGTGCTTGTTTAAAGCAATGCCACGTTTAAGCTTTAAATCCGTTCAGAAATGTTGATTTGACCGAAGTTTCGCTGATGCTAATTTTAAGCTAAGCGGCTAACAACCGGATATCAACAGAACGATCCACAGGAAGTTGTCATAGACTCCTACTGGTATAAATAAGCTTACACCGCCACCTGCTGTTGAAAGAGGAGTATAACAGTTTTCCTGAAGGGGAGACTGATAATTCCTCATTTGTTTTTCTTTTTCTTTTTGTTTACACGACCTGGTTTATGAGTAACTGTTAAATAGCGAAATTCTGGTAAATGAAACTGCTTAAAAAGCGTTTAAAAACCTTAAGTTGCTGTGAAACTTTTAGAAAAATTGCAGGTTTATTTAATGTTGAGTGCTTTATAGTAAATAACACTGAGAAGCTTGGTAATATAGTATCTGTTTGATTTAAGCACATTAAGTAACACTGCCAGAGAGGCATTTACTTAAATATATTCATGAATTGGGGTGAATCTTACAATAAGTGTGTAGTATGACATATGCAGGATATATTCATA
This sequence comes from Nematolebias whitei, assembly GCF_014905685.2. NCBI lineage: Eukaryota > Metazoa > Chordata > Actinopteri > Cyprinodontiformes > Rivulidae > Nematolebias > Nematolebias whitei. The sequence goes on from NW_023622131.1 coordinate 3,565, forward strand.
CATTTTCACGAGTTCTTCATTTTTCTGACTGTGTAAATGCGTGCATTGAGTTTAACAGAAATGCGAACGAGAGACGTTATTTATCTTTGACCCATCAAATGAATGCGGTCATTTATTTGCAGAATCAAAGTTTAACATCACACATTTACATTAATTTGGCAAAATATGAAAACAATAACATGGCTAGTTTCACAGAAAGTGGGCACAATCTGGCGATTGTCCTCACTTCTCAGCAGAACAGCAGACATCAATCACACGGCGGTGATTGAGAACTTTGCTTCAGATATTTCTAAAATATCTGTAATGATTTTAGGAGAAAGGAGAGTTTAAGATGGAAAATGGAAATTTATCTTACAGAGAGATGTGTGAGGGAATTTATCTGTAGGACCAGAACAACACGCTCTTTGGGGAATCAGCTTGGCCATGGTACGCTTGGTCGAAATAGAACCTTTTACCTTGCAGATGATAATCAGCGTCGGTGTGGAGTTCCCTTCTGACTCTTTCAGCGTCTCCGTGAGGACTGCCAAACCCTTAGGAGTCGTGTGAGGTTATCCAAACAGAAGTTATAATTCCCAAAATCGTCCCTTGCATTCTGGATTCAAGGACTCTGAACTCCTTCAGAGCTCTACTCCTTTAAGCTCTTTTCATCTCGTCGCGTCTCTCTTCGACAGAGACTCGACACAGACATTAGACATTCTTTTGACACCTCTCCATGAGCTGCATCCGACAGAACTCTGCAAAAACTCTACTCGAACCGGGAAGTTGCCACATTTAAATGGGTTGACTTCTGGGTCATTTTAGAGCTTTTTGATTGGTGGATGGACCAGATCAGAGGTGTGGTTTGTGGTGTAAGGTGTTATCAAAGTCAAGGGCAGAGATTAAATTTGTTTAAAACAGACAAAAAGATTATTGGAGAAAAACAGACTTCGTGGAGTCTCTACTCCTATTATCTGTTGTAAAGATTAAACATGACATTTCTTTTTCAGTAAACTTTTAGTTGACCGAAACCTGAACTTTAACATACGTACAAAAATTGCTCATTGAAGACAGAAAAATCAAGAAATGCATATTAACCTGATTTCTTCTTAGAATGAGGAATAAAAATCATTACTTACTGTTTATGTAAAATAAAAATGAGTAGTTCTCTTCAACCTGTAAACATTGAGTGAACTAACACAATTTGATTATCAAACATTTGTAAAATAGTAATGATCATAGAGAATTGTCTTTTTCTACTTGATTAATTCAAGGAAGAAAGTCTCCAGATGGGTCAAACTGTATTCCTGGATGCAGATCAATGAAATAACAGTTTCTGTCCATCTGGTCAGATTTGATATCAGATCAAGTTCACTACACGTGCCCATCCATTTGAAGAAGTGGCTTACACAGTACTGTTGAGTGAA
>NW_023622132.1:0-4966 GCF_014905685.2 Nematolebias whitei
TATCTATTTTTTCTTCATATTAGTTACAGCTTATAGTCTGTTTAAGTTGGTCATTTCATTTAGTTAATGTCTGTCTGAATGGTTGACTTGCACTTGTTTTTTGTTTGAGGTGCTGCTGATATAAACCAGCTGGAGGAGGAAACCTGGAGCAAACCATTTTCTGAAAGACTGAAGGGGGAGACTTGTTTCAAGTTGATCTCAATAGTTAATTTTGTCACTTAAATATTCACTTATTGTTTGTGCTAAGTTAAAGTTAGTTTTGCTTTATTTGTTTCATAGGATGCTTTAGTTAATTTTGTATTTATTTGTTCTTTGTCATGTTGTGCCTCCCTCATGTGGTAGACTTAGGTTACTCCACCTCTATTTAAGCAGCCTTTTGTTTGTTTTAAGGGGAAGGGTTTTTTTGTGTTCAGTTAGTTCAGTTGATCTCAGTCAGTTTGGATCCAAATTTGTTACTTACTTTTTTATTTATTCTTGCCTTAAGTTTTTAGGCTTTAACTATTTTTTGGAAGAATTAAAACTGAAACCTTTTTTTTCTACTTTGAACACTTTTTTGTCCTCATTGGAGTCTGGTCCCTCACAGTTGGTGTCAGGAGTGTCTCCTTCGTTTTCCGAGAAGAAAAGTTTCCAAAATGCCTGGAAGGGGAAGAGGACGAACAAGAGGAGAACCCAGTGCTGAGCTTAATGAAAGAGAGGCTGCGGAGGAACATGGAGCTGTTGGTGGAGTGTTTGACATGGATGAGGAGGTGAATGAACCAACACTAGCAGACTTGGCTAACCTTCTCCGAGCCCATATAGGACATCAGAAGGCCAAAGAGGACCACTGGACCAGCGAAAATGCTAAGCAACAACAGAAATTTGAGGAACTACAACAACAGTTCAGATTGTTTAAAAGGGAGAGCCAACCCCAGACCACGCCCTCTGCTCTTCTGACAACATCACCAGTGCGGCCTACACAACCACCAGATCCTGGAGTGGCAGCCTCACCTCAACACAGTCAATCAGGTGACCTTTATGCACAGTCATCTGTTTCTTATGCACCTAAATTGCAAAAATTGAGTGAAGAAGATGACATTGAACATTTTCTCATTACTTTTGAAAGAATAGCTTCTGCCTGCAGGTGGCCAAGAATTGACTAGCTTTTCATTTAATACCTCTGCTAACAGGCAAAGCTAGATGTGCCTTTGTGCACATGGATGTTGATTTGTCTATGAATTATGATCAAGTTAAACTAACTGTTTTGCAGAAGTATGACATTAACAGTGAAACCTACAGGCAAAGATTCCGCTCGCTTCAGGTGGAGCTCGAAAAAACTCCAAAAGAGCTCTACGTAAGGCTGAAGGAGCTGTATGTCAAATGGGTGCAACCTAACGGTAAAACGGTCGAACAAATCAATGAAATTATTATTCTTGAACAGTATCTAAGAATGTTGTCACCAGAACTTCAGGTGTGGATAAAGGAACACAATCCAAAGACTGCAAAGGAGGCTGCTGAACTGGCTGATGTGTTTGTGGCTGCAAGGAGAACGAACTCTTGGGCTTTTCAAAGCTGGAAAAAGGATGGCCGCCATCAATCTCCAGCCCAACCAGTTTCGGTTGTGGGTAAGCTACCTGTAAAAGAGAGATTTGGTTCAAAATTTCAAGGGAAAAAGCCCATTTGTTACTTATGTGGACAGGAAGGTCATACTAAACCAATGTGCCCTCAAACTGCTGTGAAGTTGTCCCAGATGTGTTTTGTGCCCAGGAAAGAGACTCAAAATGTTGGAACAATGGATCAGTTAATGGAGACCTCTGTGGAGCTCAACGGTCATGCACTGAAGGCTCTGATTGATACAGGGAGCACGCAGACTTTGGTCCAGAGCAGGTATGTCTCACCCCAGTTTGTTTGCACCAGTGAGACCATTCCGATCTGCTGCGTCCATGGTGACAAAATGGAATATCCAACAGCAGATGTTTATGTGACTATAAAAGGACAAACTTACCTGCTTAATGTTGGGATAGTAGATAACTTGCCATTTCCAGTAATTCTTGGCAATGACCTGCCAGTTTTTATTGACCTGTTGAAGTCTCCTCAGTGTAATGTGGCCCTAACTCGGGCCCAAGCAAAGCAGTCTGAGGAAATTGTTTCCGACCTCTGTACCCTACTGTTCCACAATGTGGAGTTTTTCACAGAGGAAACTAAAGAGAGGAAGTCCAAAAGACTACGGAGAAGGGAGAAGTTTCAAGGGACGGTGGTAGTCCCTTCTGATGCACCAGAGCCTGAGATACTCCAAGATTTCAAAATCCCTGGTAATATATTGGAGCTGCAGCACCAGGATTCAAGTCTTGTGAGATACTTTAAAGAAGCCAAAGTCAATAAAAATAATTTTGTCATTCAAAATTACATTTTTTTTACAGACAAAATGGGCCAATTCAACAGCTGGTGGTTCCCAAAGCAGTTAGAGAAACTGTTTTGAAGTTGGGCCATTCAATTCCCTGGGCTGGCCACCTGGGAAAGCATAAGACCTTAGCCCGCATAAAGCGCTGTTTCTTTTGGCCTGGCTTGCGTAAAGATGTTGTGCAGTTTTGCAGGAGCTGTCCAGAATGCCAAATGACATCAGCTAGACTCTCCAACAAAGCTCCTCTCCAACCTCTTCCAGTTCTGAGTACACCATTTCAACGCTTGGGTATGGACATAGTGGGCCCGGTTGAAAAGAGTAAAGCAGGTAACCGGTTTATGCTAGTGATTGTGGATTACACAACTAAATATCTGGAAGTTTTCCCCTTGAAAGTTGTCAAAGCAAAGAATGTTGCATTCTGCTTGGTACAATTTTTTTTCAAGAGTTGGCTTTCCTCAGGAAATACTGACTGACCAGGGCACCAATTTTATGTCCAAGCTGCTTAAAGATGTGTATCAGTTGCTGGGAATTAAAGGTCTGAGAACAACACCCTATCATCCAAACAGATGGCCTCACTGAACGGTTTAATCAAACACTTAAACAAATGTTACGAAAATTTGTGAGTGAAACAGGCTCTGACTGGGACCAATGGCTCCCGTATATTCTGTTTGCATACAGAGAAGTTCCCCAGGCCTCCACTGGGTTTTCTCCCTTTGAGTTATTATTTGGCCATGAAGTGAGGGGACCCCTGACTGTTCTAAAGGAACTGTGGGAGGGGGGGGGACGAACTAACAAAGAACCTTTAAATGTTGTGTCTTATGTGCTCCAGATGAGGGAGAAGCTGGAGAAGATGACAATCCTGGCTCAGGAGCACATGAAGACTTCTCAACACAAACAGAAGACCTGGTATGACTCTGCATCTCGGGAGAGAGGGTTCAAGCCAGGCCAGAAAGTGCTTGTTATGCTGCCTTCAGAGGACAGCAAGCTACTGGCTAAGTGGCAAGGACCTTATGAGGTACAGGAGAAACTGGGACCAACAACATACAAAGTCTCTGTTCCAGGTAAAAGTCGCTCTACTCGCATTCTCCATGTGAACCTGCTGAAACAGTGGGTGTCCCGGGGCCAAGAGAAACCGGCCTCCTTTTACATCCGGAGCACAGATGATGAAGAATCTGAGGAGCTATATTTTCCTGTTCCATCAGCCTCCAAGCCCAGTTTGGCTCATCTGTCAGAAGAACAACAGTCAGAGGTGAGGACTGTTTGTCCATTGACTGTGTTCCAGGAGAATCCAGGTTACACTGATGTGATAACTCATGACATTATCTTAAAAAAGGATGCTGCTCCAAAACGACTGAGCTATCACATACCTGAGAGACTTCTCGAACCACTAAAAAAGGAAGTTGAGTTGATGATTTCACTTGGGGTTATTGAGGCATCACAGAGCGAGTGGCGCAATCCAATTGTTCTTGTCCCTAAAAAAGATGGAACAATAAGGTTTTGCATTGATTTTCGCCATTTAAATTCAGTCTCAAAATTTGATTCTTATCCAACACCACGAATAGATGATCTTATTGAGAAACTAGGCAAAGCAAAATATCTCACCACCATTGACCTTTCCAAAGGATATTGGCAAGTACCACTCTCTCCCAGGTCCAAAGAGCTGACGGCTTTCAGAACACCATGGGGCCTTTACCCCTTCAGAGTGATGCCGTTTGGACTGCACGGGGCTCCTGCCACATTCCAACGCCTAATGGATAAGGTACTCAATGGCCTCTCACATTTTGCCTCTGCATATCTAGATGACATCATTGTTTACAGCAGCTGCTGGGATGAACACCTGCAACATCTGCAAGTGATTTTTGAGTGTCTCCAGAAAGCAGGATTAACGGTGAATTCAACCAAGTGTGCTATAGCAAAGAGGGAAACGGAGTACCTTGGCTTTGTCATCGGAGGAGGATTGGTGAAGCCACAAATTAAAAAAATTGAAGCCATCCAGTCCTGCCCCCTTCCCCAGACAAGAAAACAACTTAAATCCTTCTTGGGTATGTCTGGTTGGTATCACAGATTTATCCCTAATTACTCTGCTAGAGCTTCTCTTCTTACAGACATGACCAGTCTTCAGGGCCTGAATATTCTACAGTGGTCTGAAGAAGCTAAGCAAGCATTCAGAGATATTCAACAGGCCTTAAATAAAGATCCTGTGCTCCATTGCCCTGACTTCCAGCAGGAGTTTATTTTACAAACCGATGCATCGGATGAAGGTCTTGGTGCTGTGCTGCTTCAGGGTTCTCCAAGTGATCGTCATCCAATCGCCTTCATCAGCCGTAAGCTTTTTCCTAGAGAAACCAGTTATTCCACAATAGAGAAGGAATGCCTGGCTATAAAGTGGGCTTTGGACTCACTCCGCTATTATTTCCTGGGGAGACAATTTGTATTGGAAACTGACCACAAGGCTTTAAAATGGCTGGGGAAGATGAAGGATACCAATAGTCGAATAACCCGCTGGTACCTTGCCATGCAGCCCTACAAGTTTGAGGTGCAACACATCCCTGGCAGACAAAATATTACGGCTGACTACTTGTCCCGCTG
>NW_023622133.1:0-4963 GCF_014905685.2 Nematolebias whitei
AGATATAGATATATATAGATATATATAGATATATATATATAGGTTGGTGGGGAGTGGTGGCGCAGAGGTTAGAGAGGTGGGCTTGTGATTCGAAGATCGCCGGTTCACGCCCCGGCCCCGACAACATCAAAATTGTGGGTGGGGTAGGTGAAACACCCACACTTGCCCCCACCCTCATTCGCCCCACTCTGGGCCCATGAGCAAGGCCCTTAACCCCCACCATGTGCTCCCTAAACAGGTCTCTCTTGAAAATGAGTTCTCGTGGCTCAATGAGACTAACCTGGATAAATAAAGGCTAAATGAAAATGAAAAAAAAAATATATATATATATATATATATATATTTGTTTTTAATATTAATGATGATTGAGTGTAAATGACGAGTACCTAAATACTTCTCTTGACTTTTATTACAAAAGCAGGTATTTCTCCCAGTATATCAGAAGATGACTTTCTCTTCATCGGTTTCCTACTCTGTGCACTGCGCTGTGGTGTGTTGTGCTCAGTGTTCTTCTTCACTACCCCACACCCCCAGACCCCCTCCACTTTCCTTCTCTTACGTTCTTTTAAAGGGAGATTAGAATTTCCATCTGAATGACAGGAGAAAAACAACAGTTACTCTGTCTATTTCTGTCTTTGAGCAAGAGACACAGAAAGAACATGGAGGAAGGAGGAGAGCCTGAGAGGAGCGGTGAAAAGAAAGTACGAGAAAGGGGCTAAGAAAGGAATGAGTCATCTAACAAGGGAGACAATATATAGTGGCAGCCGAGGGGGCTTTAGTGATGCAGTGATTGATGCAAGACTTATATTTACATCTCTTTAACATAAACCAAAAATACTCTCATGAGTGAGCATAAGTTTTTTTTGTTATTGCTAATTGGTTGATTAGGTTTGAGCTTACTGTGTGGGTGAAAGTTGTTCTGTAAGAGTTTCTCCATTTTCTGAAAACATTACCACATCATACCAGATTTTCACAATCAGACTCATATAGCCTGTCAAGTATTTCATTGGGCAGTTCACTGAAAAAAGTTATAAAACACTCATAAGAACTCATCACCTTTTTTAAAACACCATTTCCTGTAAGCTTGCACCTCAGCTTGAATTGTCCCCATCATCTTTCTCAGTGTAAGTATATCAAATAACTTTGTTAGCAGTTTTTTTGACAGATTATTTTGTTTGTGCAGGTAAACTCAGTGATCAGTGCAGAAAATTACAGCTGTGGTCAGATTCACATCAACAATGAGACTTTAACATTAATTAACAGTGCTGTATAACAAAACCAGTTCACTTACCAGTAACTCAGCTTTTCATATTTTCCAGAACTTTCTAGCAGCAATCATCCCTCAATTCATTTGTTTTTATTGTGAAATACAAAATCCAGAGAATTGCCCCCATTTAATTAGGAAATAATTAGGCTATTTACTTGTAATAACCAGGTTCAAATTATGTTTTATCAGCACACCTTTAATTCACTAGTTTTATGAAGTTTTATATTTAAAATTACAATATTTAGGACATGCTGACATCAGACAGATCCTCCATTTGGAGAATATAAACAGCAGGCAGCCACAGAAGTCTCCTTGTCACCCTGCTTTAGTCCAGAGGCTAAAGGCCTAACAGCCAGTCTCAGTGGCACATAGTAAAACAAATTAACACCTTGCTAGAATACCCTGCTAACAGAGGCCTTTCAAAGCCATACACGGCATGTAACCATGCTTAACACTTGCTACAGATTAAGCAGTGATTGTGAGTTCAAGCCCACGTGGCTGTGGGGGAGAACGCCTGTACCGCGTTGTTGTCGAACATCTCTCACATGATACAAACCTGTTTTAAATTCAAGTTGCAACAGATGATTCTCTATTTGTGTGCGGATTAATTGACAGGAACAGAGAACTTACTTGTTTTCTGTGAGAAAGTCAACAACTGCTTTTTTGAGACAGTAGAGGTGAGCGTCCACTAGGCCTGTTTTGATGTGCATTCTGGGATGCCTATAGATAAAAAAAAGAAACACAGAGTCAATAACATGATATTATAAGTGAACTTTATAGTTTTAATAATTTTGCAGAAGCACAATAAGCATAAAAACAAAAACCTAATGCATTAAACCAACAATTTTCAGTCAGGTCATCTGGACAGTTTCTTTTTTTTTTTAATTGTGCTGAAATGTTTCACCTTCCATCCAGAAGGCTTAATCAGAACTAAAAATTGTTGGATTGTATATCTGGATTATTGAGCATGGACTTTGTTGGTTTTGAACCAGTTTGACATGACTGTCGACGAGGGAGAGGGCCAGCACTGGAGGAGGGGGCATGCCAAAGACACAATCTTAGCAATAACATAACTGTTTGTTCCACTTTGGAGTAAGCTGTTGGGAAAGAATCAGTTTTGTGTTGTGTTTCCTTGACTGATGAAGCCTTCTGGATGGAAGGTGAAATGTTTCAGCACAAAAAAACAAAAAAAAACAACAACAAAAAAACCTGTCCAGATGACCTGACTGAAATTTGTTGGATTGTATACCTGGATTATTGAGCATGGACTTTGTTGCTAATGCATTAAAGCAGTGTATTTATATACATATTGTACACAACAGAAATGTCAGAATAGCGATGTCTGCCTATTATCCTCCATCAGCTAACACTGATGTGGGTCCGCTGATTTGCTACCATCAGACAGGTTTATGTTGATTAAGGGCACCCCATGCACAGACACTCATGCATTCACTCATTTCCACAATTATTTCCAGACGGAGACAGTGTGGCGCGAGGTTGTGTGTGACATTTATAGAGCGAGAGCCAAAGAAAACCATGTCATCCTTTGAGTTCCAATAAACAAATCCATCCTCACCTTTTCACAATCTTTGACTTCCTCTCCTCCTCTTATCTGCCCTTTCAATCATTACATAATGAAACTGTAGGGTGTGTTGTTCCTAAAACGATCATACCAAGTTTTATATGTTTTAGCCTCCTAACTAGTAAAGTTGTATAACCCCCCATTACTGCTAACAATTTTTCAAAGCATGCCACACTGATGTAGAATTTCCTGAAAGCGCAGCAAAGTCTGTGTCTCATTATCACAAAACAACAACATGACTTTGTCTGAATCAAAAGCAGACGTAATGTTCACTGTTAACGGTTTTGTTCACATCTGATTTATTATTCCATGCTAAATGGAGCAGAGGCTAAAGGTGGGTGAAACAATTTCCCTGATGGAATGAGAGCAAAGTACTCAAGTCAAAAAGAATGTAATACTCACGCTAATGCTGCATGTCACAGTTACAATCAGAAATGGCATTTATTTTTATAATGTGCTTTATACAGTAATACTTATACAAAAGTTGAACAAAGAAAAAAAAATCCATTCATTTTTTTCCCCACTTGCCCTTTTTGGGTCGCATGGCAGTTGGGGCCAATCTCCAGCATTCACTGTGCAAGGAGAACCACCTGGACAGGTAAATGGACTGGACTTATAAAGCGTCTTTCTATCTTATTAAAATACCCAAAGTGCTTTACACTACAATCTGTGCCCTCACTTACACATTCATACAGCACTCTAATAGATTTGTGCAAAGACTAATCAGTGCTTTATCACATTCATACACCGATGGGACACACATTGGAGGCAATGAGGGGTTCAGTGTCTTGCTCAGGGACACTTTGGCATGTGAGTGCTGGTGGAATAGAACCCCATCTCTTGCATTGGAGAACTACAGCTCTAACCGTTCAGGCAGCCGCTCACCTAAGTCACAAAAGTCCATCATATTCAACAACATTCTGTTACGACTGGACGATATGGCCAAAACTTTTATCATGATATATTTCTTAATTTCGGTCGATAACGATATAATTCGATATCAATTTAAACAATATAAAAGCCTCAGGAAAACTGTACAAACAAATTAATGATCACCTTTTATTTGTATTTAGTCTTAAAAAATTGAAATCACCATCAAATAAACATAAAACTTTCAACTTTGTCAATATTAATAGTTTTAACTTTAAACAACATGACCTAACCCATGCAGCAAATGTTTCTCTTTTGATACAGCTGGGGGTGTTGTTTCAGGGACACGTTGGCTCAAATTTTTATTGTGCTTCATCTTCTGACTCTCAGCATATTCTATCGAGTGAAACAAGTTAGATGTGTTTCCACAGCTAGTTGGAACGACTCTCGAACACATTTTGTAGCACACTGAAACCTGCAGTTCATCGGATCTTAGCTAGCCAAACCACTTCCACACAGCCAAATTAGTCTTTTCTCTCTTATCAGTTATGTCATTTGCTTTCTCTTTACTTGTGAAAGCTTGTTCAGTCACATTCTGACTGTCATGGGCACTCATTTTGAAGCAAAAACTTAATGCGTGTTGGAGATTAGCCTAGCCTGCTACCGCTAATGCCTTCTGGACTCGAGCTCTGCGTAACGTCTACGTCACCACGCACTCACGTAGTTGTGTCACACCTTTTTCTGTTTGGGTTGAAACTGAAGCGGACGCTTCAACCCGAACAGAAAAAGAAATGCATCAGTGAAATTAGGGATGGGGCAGAGCCGATCCAGTATCCGTATCGGGCTCCGATACCAGCATAATTTACGTATCGGATTTTCCGATCCAACCTGCTGATATTTCCGATCCATGATGCATGTCTGTGGTTGCGCTGCACGTTGGCTTCAAACTATGGAATGGATTTCCTGAACGGAGGCGCGCCTCATGAACCTAGAATCTCATGAACCCAGAGTAATAAGACCCGCCTCACATTCAGGAAATCCATGTCATAGTTTGCAGCCAGCTACAACGTGAGGACTGAGTTAGCAGCACTGTGGATAACAGCTAACAAACTTTTCATCGAAACATGTCCGCTGTGTGGAAGTATTTTACACTAAACACCACAAAACAAGACAGCAACGTGCAATGTCTGCAGAGCCATAGCACCACATTAAACTGCGGTAAAGTTAGTTTTACGGTGGACATT
>NW_023622134.1:0-1070 GCF_014905685.2 Nematolebias whitei
ATTTCAGTTTAATAAAATTCTTTAATAAAATGTGATTTTAAGGTAAAAATTTATTTGAAATAAACTTTAATCTAACATTAAAACATTTAAACAATCTCTGTTTAACGCATGGCACATTACGAGCTAAGATACTTGTGGTTAATAACAAGCTAATTGATTCCATTAAGAACATTATTTTAAATATTATGTTGATATATACCAAAATGTACACATTTTTTTGAAAAACTGAAGAAAAGTGGTGGCATAACTAACATGTGATTTCGTTTTTTTCTTTGATATGATATCTTCTCTTATTACAAAAAGAAAAGTTGTAATTTTTACTCACTTTAGGTGAAATTATAGTCATGCCTACATCACATGGATTTATTTCTCCCCCAGAAAAACAAGTAAAAAATAAATAATAAATTAACATTTGGTGTGTGTTAAGGGTTTGAAAGTATTTGTTGTGTCATTAAGGGTTTAATGACAACAGAAGCTTTCAGACTGTCAATAATGTAGCCATTTATGTACCTGAAAGCCTCATTTATCATTAAACTGACCTGCACGGTGTAATGTTTCTGCCTGACTCCATGAAAATAGAAACGGCTCATGATGTAAGTGCCTTCAGTTCTCACGGTAGAGAGAACCGAGCACCATTAGCTGCAACTCTCACATATTCATCCATCACAGAAAAAAAATAGACATCTGATGGTCAAAAGAGTCACAGCTGGGTTATTAATGAGTTGAGAAAGGAAATACATGTAGTGGAATCAAAAGACAGGCTATTCATCAAGTCACACATAAAAAAAAAAAAAAGTCTTGCATTTAATTAACGTATTTTTTGGCATATAAGTCGCATCAGTCAAAAAAGGGATAATGAAGAGGAACAAAAACATATGTCATTTTCGCGCATAAGTTGCATTTATTATGCATTTATTAAATGGTCAAAACAGCTTCATTTTGCCTGGGCAGCGCCATCCATCCATCCATCCATCCATCCATCCATCCATCCATCCATCCATCCATCCATCCATCCATCCATCCATCCATCCATCCATCCATCCATCCATCCATCCACCCATCCATTCATA
>NW_023622134.1:1170-4963 GCF_014905685.2 Nematolebias whitei
ATCCATCCATCCATCCATCCATCCATCCACCCATCCATTCATCCATCCATCCATCCATCCACCCATCCATTCATCCATCCATCCATCCATCCATCCATCCACCCATCCATTCATCCAACCATCGCGGCTGGAGCCATGAGCTCTCCAGTGTTCCTCTACATGCACCAGCTGAGTGAAGCGAGCAGGCACGAGAGGACTGGCTGTTGCAGTTCTTCAAAATTTAAAGCGTAAGTCAAAAATTGCGTTATGAATATGGGGAAAAAACAAACAAACATATATAAGTTGCTTCAGCATAAAAGTCGCAAAAAAACTGCGATTTATATTCCAGAAAATACGTTAGAAGCATCACAATTGTCTGTGATTCTTAGTTATTTAAAGGACCCTTTGTTTCCGGTGCTTTCTGCTTGGCTTCAGCTGAAAAAAACATCCTGATGTTTTCTGACATTAAGGCGAATTGGTTTCTACACCAACGGCTCTCAGCCTGAGTTGTGGATGTGAAGAAACAGTGCTGTGAGGGACTGCAATGCCGTATTTTCCAGGATTGACAAACCTTGCTTGTGTTAAATAAATCCATATTATTGTGTCCCTATCAAAACATTATTATTGGCAAATTATTTATTTTTAGGGGATTTCAACACCTGTTCTTTGTTTTTATGTCCTACACAGGTATGGAGGTTAAAAACACATAGCAGCAGCATTCCTCTTGAAAAACCACAGCATCGTTAATGATTACGCAGAACTGCGTTGCTCCTTTTGTTTTTTTTTCTAATGACGTTTTTCTGCTGGCTAAACAAAAGCTCCTTAGTTTGATCCGAGCTGTGGAACCATTTGTTCCGACTGTCAGTGAGCCTGGTGAGCTGCCTTGGTGCGGCAGCAGCAGAATCTGGTCGAGGTTGGGTTTGTGTAACAGCCGTGCCGATTACTCTGCACTATAGTACCCGATTGTGGTGACATCGAGGCTGACCTTGGAGTCACCTCCCCCGCTGCCGCACTCTCCCTTGTCGTACCACCATTTGTTTTTCAATTTGTCCAAGAGGCCTTGCTCATTCAGTTTTAAAACTGCCAGGTTAACAGCATTTCTTGAAACGATAAAACATAACTTGTAAGAAAATGCACAGGTGCGTGAGAACTCTAATGCAAATATTCGTACTAAGCATCGTAATAATAGGCAATGGTAGTGAGATTACCACTGTCAAAGCTGAGGCTTATGCACAGACTGTTGATCGGAATGGTCTAGGTGAGGACAAATTGTTTCAGAATTTAAAGGGTATAAAGAGATAAGAAAGGTTCATATAAGGCAGAGACAGTGTTAAATCTTGGAAAAAGGTGGCATGAAGGGTTACGTAGTTTAGAACTGAAGTGTGCGGGATGGGGACACTTGTCATTGAGAAGAGAAGTAACAACAAACATCATGCAATTAACATTCGTTGCAAGTGACGGCGCAGCTTTTAAAGGCTAAATTGAAAAACCATCGAACTGTTAAATTAAAAATGACAACACAACAGTCAGGTAGGACAGGACACGGGACAGAAGGAGAGAGCGAAGGAGAGAGAAAAGCAGCAGTAAGAAAGAAACAAATACGAAATGACTGTTAGCTTTAACCTTATTCTCTGGGTTTGATCTCTATTAGGAAACATTTACTGTACATGGATTAGCTTCAAGTAAACTTAGCATCCAAGTCCTTTTAAAGGCATTACCGTTACCTCTGTGTCCATAAAAAAAAAAAAAACAAGAAGAAGAGAAGAGAATGATAACAGGGGGGACATCAGGGTAGGTGGAATACTATAACAACATGGGGGGTATTGTTATATTATTCCACCCACCTTAATGCTGAGCCTTTGGGCGTCGCCACACCGTAGCCTTTAGAGTCGAGGTTTCCTCCCACTTTCATGGTGTCGCACGGCTTCCGCTGCTCGATGTACTCGTTCATGGTGGACTCGAGGAGAAAGGCAAACTTGCCCTTCGACTTCCGCACTCGGGCAACGCCGTCTGGCGTGGTCTTAACAAACACCGAGGGCTCGGCGGATTTCATGTAAGACCACATCTTCTCGTATACTGCTATTTTGGATCTCTGCGCAAAGGAGAGAAAAATAGGAGTTCAGAAATGTAAAAGTCATACCTGTGGGATGGATTCTGTAGGATTTTTGTGCTTAACAATCACACGATTTAAAACAGCATCATGAAGTATTTATAGACATCTAGGAAAGTGTCTGTGAGATATCTTTAAATACTTCCAGGGAATATTTAGGGATATTTATGGACATTTCCATGATCATGAGGCACAAGAATTTACAAAATCCATCTCTGCTCTGCCGTAATATACAAAAAAAAGCAACATATTAAATTCACCGTTTGTCAATGAGGATCACAATTCACACACGTGGAATTGAAATGTCACGCAAATTAAGTTTTGTGAAAATATCTGGTGTTTGTGGAACAGTTGCACAAACAGTACAACTTTAGATAATGATTTTTTTTATTAAAAAGAAACTTTCATGATTTCTGTAGCACAGTAATCCGCTCTAGTTTATATTTCCAATTCAACTTGTAGAACTTATTAAAGTCATTCATTTCCGTGACGTGGTTAATGAAATATCTCATCTGCAACTCAGAGGAGCTGTGTGGAAATGAACAAGAATGCAGCTCAAGACAAAGTGACAAAGATGAGCAATTCTCCATTTGCCTGGGGTCAGTTTTAGCAAGACCATATAATCTGTAATAAGCATCAATTAAATTATCCAATGGCAGTGGATTGATTTTAGCATAGACATGATCTTGGACCAAGAAGTGATGAGCTGTACTTCCCGAGTAACTTCATTTCCCAAAAACTGAATGAACCACAAGAAAATATATGTTCTTTCAGTAAAGGCCAGAGAAAGGCATTAAAACTTCTGTCACCCAGCAGGTTTGTGTGCAGAATATAAACAGAGTTGTTGAATCACAGCCGACATCAGAGGTGCTTCCAATTTTAACCTACAGAGCCACACGTTATTAGTTCTGTGTAGACCCTCTCTACATGACTACTCATTTATTTTTTTCTTTTGTCCACATTAAAAAACTCCTTTCGCATGTTTCTCAAATGAGATTTCCATAAACACATCAAAGTACAAAGAAAAAACATTATTTTTTTCATCTATATATATATTCATAATTAGATGCAGAAACATAACACAGAAGTTGAAGTTGAAACAGAATTAGCGCCCCCTATAGGCTGGTTGCCTTAAATATTAAACTCATGTAAATGAATGGGATTAAAAGATGAAAAGTAGAGTCAGAATTATTCCTCAGAAATTGAGTTCAAATTCATCATTAGAAAAATCTGCTTAGTTGTAATTAGTTATTTGAGACCATTAAAACACCATTATTGTGTTTAGAGGAGAAGGCAAGACTTTCAGTCCCACATTCATTCAACCTTTATTTATACAGGTTAGTCTCCTTAAGACACAAGGACTCACTTACAAGAGAGACTTCCTCCAGACAAAACATATAAAATACAGACAGCAATAACAATAAACCATAATAACAATAAACTACAGAAAAAATGCAGTTAAAATAAAAGTTGTGTTATAAAACAATAAATCAAGGTGCTGTAAAACAAGGTAAAATACTAAAAACAAGAAACAGACCTTACCAAATGTTTAAAATCCCCTAAACGGAATTTCTCATTCTAGCATTATCCCCTAACCCCCAATTAATATATACATACATATATACACGCACACACACACATTTATATACATATATACATATATATATATATATATATATATATATATATATATATATATATATA
>NW_023622135.1:0-4961 GCF_014905685.2 Nematolebias whitei
ACATCGTTTAAATGGTTTTTGGTATTGTTTCTGAACACCCCAAGCAAGAATGAATTTTGTTGTGTAGTTAAGTTAGAGACTAAGAGGCCTTTAACCATGCAAACATGCAGTTCATTCGTTAAATTGTAATCTTTGCGGAGTCAATGTATATTATTGCTACCTTAAGTACCATAATCTACATTGGTCTCACAACGCTTAAGCCGAACCTACTCGAACAATTCTATTCGGGGGCATAGCTAACTCTTTTTGATGAGTCTCGCCATAGACTTCCAAAACATTTATGGGGAAACCAAACACCCAATCTCAAGTCGTTCGTCTAATAGACAACAGACAATTGAACCAAACTATATTTTGCCATGTAAAGCTAACTTAAACCAAGTTAGGAATGGAAAAATAGTTTGGAACACTCTTCTATAGGTATAAATCCCTATAGTTACCCTTTTCAGCATGTTCCATCCCTTAACTGGTAGCTGTAGCTGTTCCTAATCATAATAGCTTACACACCAGGTGCATATAGTTTAAGGCCTTATGTAAAATCCCCTTCATAAGCCCACCTTAAACCACATAATTGCATGGCACATTGAACCAGAACGGCACAGACTGGACGTCGCCCAGAGACGACCGTCGCTGGAGGAGACCTGCAATCCTGTCGTTGGTCTCCACACTTCATCCAGTGGCCGCATCTTCAGTTCAATCCAAGGGAACCCTCTGTATGCTGATCAATCAACACTTCCAATCGTTGTGGATTAATCGTTGTGGATTATATGACTTTTTCCAATGGATTACAGACTCTGTTTCCAAAGGGTTAAAGCATTGCTACAATGGAATTACCAACAACATTATGGAATTATCATCAACACAATGGAATTACCAAAAACATTGTGGAATCACCTTGACTTTTGTTTTCCTTGCTGGATTACTTTTGACTTTTGTTTTCCTTGCTGGATTACTTTTGACTTTTGTTTTCCTTGCTGGATTACATCAAGACCAGGGACATTCAAAGGCGTAAGTTCATGTTGGAATTCATCCCCATGGACAGGCGATGATTTCCAAAGGGGGGACTGTAGTGAACTAGGCCTGATGTCAAAACCTTGACCTTAGGCACCTTATGGGACAGAAACTGTCATTTCATTGATTTGAATCCAGAAATACAGGTTAACCCATCCTGAGACTTTCTTTCTTAAATTAATCAAGTGAAAGAAGACTACTTTCGATTATCATTACTATTTTACAAATGTTTGATAATCAAATTGTGTTAGTTCAAACAATGTTTACATGTTGAAGTGAACTACTCATTTTTAAATCAACTGTGAAACAGTAATAACGATTTTTAATCCTCATTCAAAGAAGAAATCAGGTCAATGATGCATTGTCTGATTTTCTGTCTTCAATGAGCAAGTGTGTAAGTTGGTCAAAGTTCAAGTTTCGGTCAACTGTGTAGTATGAACAGATGCTGAGATATATTCATACATTAAACGGGTTCTTCATTTTTCTGACTGTGTAGCATGCGTGCATTGAATTTAACAGAAATGTAACGAGAGACGTTATTTATCTTTGACCCATCAAAATGAATGCGGTCATTTATTTACAGAATCAAAGTTTAACATCAAACATTTACATTAATTTGGCAAAATATGAAAATAACAACAGCATAGTTTTACAGGAAGTGAGAACAATACGGCGATTGTTTTCACTTTTCAGCTAAAACGGCAGACATCAATTAATCAGTTTTACAAACAAGAAAACCATACGGCCATGATTTTCCGTTGCTTCACCACAGACATTAATGAAAACATCTGGATTAATTTTCTAGCAGAAAGGAGAGTTTAAAGATGAAAATGGAGATTTATCTTACAGAGAGATGTGTGAGGGAATTTATCTGTAGTACCAGAACAACAAGCTCTTTGGAAAATCAGCTTGGCCAACGGTACGCTTGGTCGAAATAGAACTTTTACCTTGCAGATGATAGAATCAGCGTCGGTGTAGAGTTCTCCTTTTGACTCTTTCAGCGTCTCCGGGAGGACAGCTAAGAACCTTAGGAGTCGTGTGAAGTTATCCAAACAGAAGTTATAATTCCCACAATCGTCTCTTGGTTCAGCTTGCTCCTAATAGAAGCCTCCTGAATGCCTGCGTTTGCATCCAAGAACTCCCAAACTCTTTAACTCTCTTCAGAGAGTTAAACTCTGGAACTCTTCTCCAGGAAACTCTTTCAAGCTCTGAAAAACTTCCCAATGTTGAACTGGGAAGTCGCCACCTTTAAACGGGCTATACTTCCGGTTCATTTGAGAGCTTTCTGATTCGTGGATGGACCAGAACAGAGGTGTGGTTTGTGATGTAAGGTGTTATGGAAAGTCAAGGATAGAGATTAAGATTGTTTAAAACAGACAGAAAGATTATTGGAGAAAACCAGACTTCGTGGAGTCTCTACTCAGTATCTTGCTGTAAAAGTTAAACATGACATTTCTTTTCAGTAAACTTCTTAGTTGACCGAAACCTGAACTTTAACACACTTACAAATTTGCTCATTGAATACAGAAAAATCACGAAATGCATATTACCCTGATTTCTTCTTTGAATGAGGAATAAAAATCATTACTGCTGTTTAAGTAGATAAAAATGAGTAGTTCTCTTCAACCTGTAAATATTGTTTGAACTAACACAATTTGATTATCAAAACATTTGTAAAATAGTAATGATCATAGAGAATTGTCATTTCTACTTGATTAATTCAAGAAAGAAAGTCTCAGGATGGGTCAAACTGTATTTCTGGATGCAGATCAATGAAATGACAGTTTCTGTCCCACAAGGTTCTTAAGGTCAAGGGTTTTGACCTTAGGCTTAGTTTTGACATCAGGCTAGGTTCACTACAACTGCAAGTTTACTGAAAAAGAAATGTCATGTTTAACTTTTACAGCAAGATACTAGAGAATTGACTCCATGAAGTCTGAAGTTCTTCATAATATCTTCTGTCTGTTCTTAAACAATCTTAATCTTTTTCCTTGACTTTTCATAACACCTTACATCACAAAACACACCTCTGTTTGGTCCATCGACCAATCAGAAAGTCCTCAAATGAACCGGAAGTGACCCTTTTTAAAAGGTGCAGCACTTCCTAGTTAACAGCAGTTCCAGAGTTCATGAAGGCTGGAATTCAGGATGCTGGAGAAAGAAAAATCAAGCTGAACGAGAGAAGATAAGGGAATTATGAAATGTCTGTTCTGGATGATCTCACGACTCCCGAGGTTTAGCTGTTCTTACGGAGACGCTGAAAGAGTTGAAAGGAGAGCTCTACACCAACGCTGAAACTATCATCTGCAAAGGTAAAAGAGTCGATCTCAACCAAAGCGTACCGTTGGGTCAAGCTGGAAAAGAAGGAGCGTGCTGTTTCTGGTTATAACAGACAAATTCCCTCCCCATCTCTCTCATACTTAAACTTCATTTCCCATCTTTAAAATTCTTCTATCTGCTAAAAATCATTACAGATATTTTTAGAAATGTCTGAAGCAAAGTTTTTCAACCACCGCCGTGTGGTTAACGTTTGTTGCACTGCTGAAGTGAGAAAACAATCGCCGTATTGTTTACTTCCTTGTAAAACCTGCTAAATAAGATGTTGTTATTTTCAATTTTTGCCAATTAATGTAAATGTGTGATGTGTTAAACTTGATTCTGTTAATAAATGACCCACTCTCGTTGGTGAGTCAAAGATAATTAACGTCTCACGTCCACATTTTATTAAATTCAGATGCACGTCATTATACAGTCCAGAAAAATGAAAGAATCCGTTTTATCTATGAATATATGACAGCATATGTTCATACTACATAGAGATGCATCTGCAGGTCGCCCGTTATCCACCCAGCGCTTGTCACACTGGCTGTGTGAGGCCATTTCTGAAGCCTACAAGCATCAGATTTAGAGCCTCCTGTCAACCTCAAAGCACACTCGACCAGGGGTATCGCATCTTCGACTGCTCTGCATAATGGTATGTCAATGCAGGACATTTGCACTGCGGCTGCGTGGTCAACACCCTGCTCATTCATTCGCTTTATTTACGTAATGTGACGGCTCGTTCCATGACACATTCTGTCCTTAGTGCTCTAACAGAATGAATATTGTTGTTTTTCATGGAACTCTGTTTAAGCTCACATCTGTCTGCATGCATTACAGTGTGAGATGTTATCAGTCACAAGTTGTGTCTGTGATTTTGGTTCTATTGTCATTAATCAGTTCATGACTATTGTTACCAATCAGTTCATTTGATCAATAATCAGTTCATTGTTATTGATCTGTTTATACTGTTCAGCCATGAACCAGTTGGTTCATGCCCCCACCCCCCCTCTTCTTTTCAACATCCTCTTCCCGTTGAAAATTTCCGGGGCGTTCGTGTTTTTGTCAGAACGCATAGTTACACAACATGCGTCTATGCATGGCACATAATTACGCAACGCGTAGTTATGCACATGGGGAGCTGAGTGACAAGACGTTTTTTGGGCAAGCTTCCGCTTCATACTGTGCTCCAATGGACCCAGTGAGGCGAGGACCACATCCGCTTCGCCCTTAACCCATCAGCGACAGCCTTAAAGGGCGAAGCCTATACGACATAGAACGTTGGTTACGTACTGTAACCCCAGATTCTATGAGTATAGGCGTAGCCCTTTAAGCGTCGGGCCTCACTGGCTCCTAAATGGCTGAAGAAAAAGCTATTTTGAAGGCCGATTTCCCGCTCTTAACGTAATTTATACGGACCGGGTGAGGCCCACACAGCAGGTGGGCGTGGACTAATTTTTTTTCAGTGCTTATGCTGCGCATAACGGGATAAACCCATCAGCGACAGCCATAAAGGGCTACGACTATACTCATAGAATCTGCGGTTACAGTACGTAACCAATGTTTTCAAGCTTGCCATGGTGTCTTAAGTGATGTTTTCTAGCTTGCCAATGTGTCTTTATGGGGTATTTACA
>NW_023622136.1:0-4961 GCF_014905685.2 Nematolebias whitei
TCCGCAGCGGCGCCGAACCAGAACCCGATCCGTGAGGCGGGAGGCGTAGTCGTGCAGGCGAGGGTCAAAACCAGAGAGCAGAGATGCGACAGTACCATGCAGGAGCGGGCGATAGGCAGGTCAGGAGCAGGCGTGGGTCGAGAACCAGCAGGAGAAGAATAAATCCAAAGGAGCAGGCGAGAGGCGAAGTCAGACGGTCCGGAGTCGATAACCAGGAAGCAAGCGAACAGAGGCGAGGATACGAAGACCGGGAGGAGGGACAGGAGCAGGGCAGGCAAAACAAGGCAGGAGGGAAACTATGAAAGGACATGAGACTATAAAGGAAAGTAGCGCGGGATATCTATTGGCAGGCAAGCTGTTTTCGACTATCTGGCGCTCACCCTGTGGACAGACCAGGTTTATAAAGGGTGCAGCGACAGGTGCAGCTAATGAAAACTAATCAGTGCAGAGTGAAGTGAAGGAAAGACAAATTTAAACTATCATGCAGCCAGCAGAGAGAAACAGACAGAGTGCTGCAGAAATAAAAGTCTCAAAACCAAAGAGAAACAAATATTAATAAGAAGAATAGAAGAGAAGAAAATCCACAGACACCAAGCAGTGAACAAAGTGACAAAAATATAAACTCAGACAGGCGTGAATCGTGACATATCCCCACCTCAAGGGACGCCTCCTGGCGTCCCACCTGGTTGGTCCGGATGACAGGCGTGGAAGTCTGAGATGAGAGACTTGTCCAGGATGTTACGAGCAGGGACCCAAGAACGTTCCTCCGGACCATAACCCTCCCAGTCGACCAAGTACTGAAGACCGCGACCCCTCCGTCTAGAGCGGAGAAGACGATGGACCGTGTAGGCAGGGGACCCATCAATCAGACGGGCGGGTGGGGGGGAACGAACGGGAGTGTGAAATCTAGACGAGGTGACCGGTTTGATGCAGGAGACATGAAAGGAGGGATGTACGCGAAACGACTTGGGCAGGGAGAGACGGACAGCGACAGGATTAATAATTTTAGAAATAGGAAATGGACCAATAAAACGGGGAGCAAGTTTGCGAGACTGGGCCTTGAGGGGAAGGTTCTTAGTGGAGAGCCAGACGTTTTGGCCCACTTTATAGATGGGCTGACTAGACCTATGGCGGTCAGCTTTCTTGCAATAAACCGCCGTAGTTTTAAGCAACGCACGTCTGGCTCTCCTCCAGGCTCTACGACATTTGAGAGCCATCAGATGAGCAGAGGGGACAACAGCCTCGCGTTCTTGGAGGGAAAAAATTGGGGGTTGAAAACCAAAAACCACGTAGAAAGGAGAGAGACCGGTAGCTGAAGAGGGAAGAGAATTAAGGGAGTGTTCGACCCATGGTAGAGCAGAGGACCACTTTTCAGGGTCGGTATTACACAGGAGGCGCAATTTGTTCTCCACCTCCTGGTTGGTCCTCTCAGTTTGACCATCAGTCTCAGGATGGAAGCCTGAAGAGAGACTGATGGATATCCCAAGAAGACCACAAAATTCCTTCCAAAATAAGGAAACAAACTGTGGACCCCTATCAGAAACTATGTCGAGGGGGAGTCCATGCAGTCTGAATACCTCCTTGGCCATGATGTGGGCCAATTCCTTGGAGGAAGGAAGTTTAGGAAGGGGAACCAGGTGGGTCATCTTAGAAAAGCGATCGACAACAGTGAGAATGACTGAATGACCCTCAGAGACAGGGAGACCAGTAATAAAGTCCATCCCAATATGGGACCAAGGACGTTTAGGGATGGGAAGAGGACGAAGTAGTCCAACAGGAGGACGCCTGGAGGATTTAATCTGAGAACATAAGGGACATGATCGGACGAAAGACTGAACGTCTTTAAACAAAGAATCCCACCAAAACTGTGACCTAACCACAGAAAGAGTCTTAGTGAGACCTGGGTGACAGAAAAGGTGGGAAGAGTGACAAAATTCGAGCACCTTTTTAATCATGTGTGGGGGAACAAAGAGGCGGTTGTCAGGACAACCGGGAGGAGGAGAACGAGACCGACTGAATGCTCTCAGGTCAGCCTCGAGACGCGTCATGGCCAGGCGGGTCGACTCGGGCAGAATGAACCCCTGTTCCTCTAACGGAGAAGAAGAGTCATCTTCGGTGAGACGGGACAGAGCATCGGGTTTCACGTTTTTCTCCCCAGGACGATAAGACAAGGTAAAATTGAATCGAGAGAAAAAGAGTGCCCACCTGGCCTGACGAGGGTTTAAACGGCGGGCCGACCTGAGATACTCCAGATTCTTATGATCAGTCCACACTTGGAATGGGAATCTGGAGCCCTCCAGCCAATGACGCCACTCCTCCAATGCAAGCTTGACAGCCAGCAACTCTCGATCCCCCACATCGTAGTTGCGTTCCGGTGCTGACAAGCTCCTAGAAAAAAAGGCACAAGGATGAAGTCGACCCCCCTCGCTACGCTGGCTGAGAATGGCCCCCACCCCAGTGCTGGAGGCGTCCACCTCCACAATGAAAGGTTCTCCTGGGTTAGGGGCCTGTAGAATGGGAGCCGATGAAAAGAGGGTCTTTAATTTAAGAAAGGCTTCTTCAGCCTCTGAGGACCACATGAAACGTGATTTAGTAGATGTTAATGCATGAAGAGGTCTAGAAATGAGACTGAACCCTTTAATAAATCGTCGATAAAAATTAGCAAACCCCAAAAACCGCTGGAGTTGTTTACGATCTTTTGGGGTCGGCCAATCCAAAACTGCCGCAATTTTATTGCAGTCCATCTCCATCTTGTCTGGGGAAATAACGAAACCGAGGAACGAAGTGGTGGAAACATGAAACTCACATTTTTCAGCTTTAACATATAAGCCGTTTTGAAGAAGACGAGTGAGTACTGCGCGGACGTGTTTGCGATGGGTAGACAGATCTTTAGAAAAAATAAGTATATCATCTAAATAAACGAAAACAAACTGGTTAACCATATCCCTCAAAACATCATTGACCAGATTTTGAAAAATTGCGGGAGCATTGGTTAACCCAAAAGGCATGACTAGGTATTCGTAGTGACCTGTGGGGGTATTGAAGGCGGTCTTCCATTCATCTCCTTCACGAATACGAACTAGATGATAGGCATTGCGGAGATCTAGTTTAGTGAAGACCTTAGCTCCTTGTAGGAGGTCAAAAGCCGAGTTCATGAGAGGTAGGGGATATTTATTCTTAATGGTGATCTGATTAAGACCGCGGTAATCGATACAAGGACGGAGAGAACCGTCCTTTTTACCTACAAAAAAGAAACCTGCCCCAGCCGGAGAGACGGAAGGACGAATAATGCCTGCTTGGAGGGATTCATGGATGTAATCCTTCATAGATTGTTGCTCGGGGATAGAAAGAGAATAAAGAGCTCCCCTAGGGGGTGTGGAACCAGGGAGAAGGTCGATCGCACAATCATAAGGACGATGAGGTGGTAAAGATGTAGCCTTAGCCTTATTAAATACCTCTTTAAGATCGTTGTATTCAGAGGGGATCTTAGAGAGGTCAGGGTAGTTGTCTACAGAGTTCTTAGCAGAGTCCTTCATGATAACAGCGTCCAATAAACAGGATGATAAACACTCCTCAGCCCAACCCAAAATCTCCCCTTTTTTCCAGTCAATGTGGGGATTGTGTTTTTGAAGCCAGGTAGCACCTAACACCACTGGAGCCTGGGGAGAATTAATGATGATGAAGCTGACAGTCTCTCTATGATTACCCCCCACATGCAGAATTATGGGCTCAGTAAACTGTGAAGAGGAGTTCAGGGGATGACCATCTAAAGCCACCACAGAATGTTCTTTGGCTGACTCAATGATTTTAAAGCCCGCTTTAACAGCAAAATCAATGTCCATGAACTCCGTGTCAGCACCAGAGTCAATAAAAACCCTTACAGAAATTGGGGTCTTACCCGGAACGGAGAGAGTAGCAGCTTGAGTCACTGGTGAGGAGAGTGTTGAAGAAAAAGTCCTGCTCAGTAAACCTCTCCTCATGTTTACTGAGCGTGCCCTTTTACCGGACACGTCGAGATGGTGTGACCAGCCCCCCCACAATAGAAGCACAGATGTCCTCTTCGCCGCCTCTCACGCTCAGAGGGAGTAATGTGGCTGCGGCCCAACTGCATCGGCTCCTCTGCAGGGAGAGAGGGAGAAGTAGGAGGTGATTTAGGTGTTCTGGTCTCCAGGAGAGGTTCACTAACCAACGGGGTGGCCTTGCGAGCATAAGATCCACGTTCCCTGGACCGTTCGGCCAAACGTAGATCCACCCTGGTAGCCAAGTCCTCCAAGTCCTGTAGAGAATCTGGATATCTCTTAGTAGCCAACCCGTCCTTAATGTTGTCATTTAGTCCTCGATAGAAAGCATCAGTCAGTGCCTCCTCATTCCAATGACTGCCTGAGGAGATAGAGTGAAAGTCAATAATGTAGTCTGTTACTCTGCGGTTACCTTGACGGATAGAGAACAGACGTCTGGCGGCTTCTCTCTCAGGCAGCACTGGATCAAACACCCGACACAGCTCCTTGGCAAAGTTCTGAAAAACGTTACAAAAGTGAGAGTTGCGCTGCCACTCCGCAGTTCCCCACCTCTTGGCCTTGCCAGAGAGGAGGGAAATGGCGTATGCCACCTTGGATTTCTCAGTGGTGAAACATGAAGGCTGTAATTGGAAATGAATTTCACACTGAGTAATAAATGGTCTGCACTGATCAGGTTCCCCTGAGAACAGTTCGGGAGGGGCGAGGCGAGGCTCCCGTACCGGCCCAGAGGCAGAAAATGAATTACCCATGTCCTGGTTCGTGGTTTGAGGAGTCATAGTTCTTAACATCCGGACAATGTCCTCCATACCAGTTTCTAATTTATTTATAGCGCCCTCGACACCAGAGCGCCAGTCTGCAGATGGTGAGTGGTCCATGATTTTTGGCCAGATAGTTCTGTAACGAACCCCTTCAAATACTGGACCAAAATCACCACAAACACTT
>NW_023622137.1:0-4960 GCF_014905685.2 Nematolebias whitei
GTTTAACTACATTTATGGATTGCCAACTGCGTTGAGCTCCTACTGCATTCAGCCTGTCTATTTTGTTATCTAGACCAAAGTTAAGATCACCTCCCAGTACCAGCGAGCAATCCATGTGATTTGATAGAGTAGAGAAGAGATCATGAAAAAAAGCAGCATCGTCCACATTTGGCCCATATAAGCTAACAATACAATATTTTTGACTGAGTATGGATAATTTTAATATTATATATCTACCTTGCGGGTCTATAACTGTGTCTAATATTGTGAAGTTCACATTTTTATGTATTAATATTGCTACTCCTCTCTGTCTTGAGTTATAGCAGGCTGAGAATACATGAGGAAACTCAGGAGATTTTAGCTCATCCACAGTTGACGGTAATTTATGAATCTCTTGGAGTAATACAACATCTGCCTTTAATCTTTTAATCTGGCTAAAGATTCTATTTTTTTTATGTTGGCTACCGGCTCCATTAATATTCCATGTGACAAACCTTAAGATGCCCATATTTGTGCTTGTGAAAATATAATTAAACCACACCCATTATCACAAATATCAAAAATAGTAAAACACCCAGACAATAACATAATCCTTAATGATTGATTATTTATGATTTATAGATAAACTAAGTGCTGTTTTTGAAGGTAAATCATGCATGTATTCCTTTATGAGGTATTTGTATGTATGTATATGGATATATATATAAGCCTTTGTGCCTGTGTGCTAATAATTATTGAGTCAGAAAAATAGAGACAAAAAAAATAAAGTGAGATGATAATAAACACAATAAACACATAAAGATAAAAGAAGAAAAAATAAAAAAAGAACCCCCTTACCACATTAAGTGTCATGCCACCGTGTACCACCACCATCTGTGTAACCCACCAACCGAGCTGTGCTGAAAAATTACATAAATATCTGGTAAGTAATATGAATATATATGCTTGCTAATACATTTTAAGTAAAATTAGCAACTGAAGATCATACTTACCTTATTTATATTATTAATAGAGCCAGGGAGTAACCTCTGGATCTCTAAACAGCTGACCATTGATGTACAGTTTGTCCACAGCCACCGCAGCTCTTCTGCCCTCGTTGATATTTTTCTTTCTAATCGGGAACAGGACGCGCCTTCTACTCAGAATCTCTGCAGGGAATTGGTCGTTCATGCTAAAGTTCGTGTCACGCAGTTCTCTACCTCGGCTTTTAATTTGTTCTTTCTGTTTGTAATGTTCAAACTTAGCTACAATCGGCCGCGGCCGATTGCTTCCAGGCTTCTTACCTCCGAGGCGGTGGACCCGGTGAAAAGTGATGGAATTAACCGCGTCACTCGGCAACTTCAGCTGATTCTGAATGAAGTCACGGACGGAGGCCTCAGGGACCTCGTCCGCTCGCTCCGGTATTCCCGAGAAGACGAGATTGTCCCGCATGCTCCGGGCTTGGATATCCAGGATCGATTCTTTGATTTTTTTATTATCCCCGGATAGCAGCGTCATCTCCTCGGTGAGTTGTTTTACCGTTCCTCTCAGCTCCTGATTTTCACTAGCAAGTGATGCTACCTGTTGTTGGCTGAATTCCAAAGACTCCCTGAGGCCTTGAAACTCTTTATGTAGCATCTCTACTAATGCTAGTCGGGCGTCCAAGCTAGTTAGCTTCTGGTCAATTGACTCCAATATCTCCTTTAAACCTGAATCGTCAGGAGACGGTGCCGTAACGCTGTCTGAGCTGCCCTGTCGATGCCGCTTAGCATTGGGGATGTTAGCTGAATTGCTAGCAGCACCGGATGTTTCTTTAGGCTTACCCATGACTAAGCTGTCGAAACACTCGTCAACAAACAATTCCAGGCTCTGCAAAGTCTCCTCGTCCAGTTTGTTTGATCGAATGAAAAAAGTTTATTAGTAATATTTAGGACTTTCTTAATTATCTTATATTTAATTAAACAGTTTTTATTTAAATAAATACGGACTTACCAAAGTTTTATCATAATACTCACGCACAGTTTCTTCCTAGGTTCTCAGCAACAGCTCATTGCACCGTCACGCCCCCACCTCAACGCGTCTACTTCTAAGATAAATGGTACCTCGGGGTTGGGGGTATGGAGAACAGGGGCAGTAGAAAACAGAGTCTTTAATTTATTAAAGGCTGCATTAGCTGCCTCAGTCCATAGGAACCTCTTTTTAGAGGAGGTGAGAACATGGAGGGGGTTAGCAATGAGGCTATAGTCTTTAATGAATCTACGATAAAAGTTGGCAAACCCCAAGAATCTCTGTAGCCGTTTCCGATCCTTGGGTACTGGCCAATCTAGTACCGCAGACACCTTATCGTGACTCATTTCAACCAAGTTTGGTGAAATCTTAAAACCGAGAAAGGATGTGGATGACTGGTGGAAATCGCATTTCTCAGCTTTGACAAATAGATTATTTTGTAGTAACCGGGTGAGAACAGATCTGACGTGTTTTTTGTGTGATGTTAAGTCTTTGGAAAAAATTAAAATATCGTCAAGGTAAACAAAAACAAACTGATTGACCATGTCCCTTAGGACATCATTGACCAGAGACTGGAACACTGCTGGGGCGTTGGTCAAACCAAAGGGCAAGACCAAATATTCGTAGTGACCATTGGGTGCGTTGAAGGCCGTCTTCCACTCATCTCCCTCACGGATGCGTATCAGATGATACGCATTACGGAGGTCAAGTTTGGTGAAGACGGAAGCGCCTTGGATGAGGTCAAAGGCGGATGACATTAAAGGGAGAGGGTATTTGTTCTTTATGGTTATCTTGTTTAACCCTCTATAGTCTATGCAGGGTCTTAAGGATCCGTCCTTTTTCCCCACAAAGAAGAACCCAGCTCCTGCTGGGGAGGTAGAGGGTCTGATGATGCCGGCTTGAAGCGAGGTCTTGATGTACTCCTGCATGGCTTCTTGTTCAGGAGTAGATAGGGCGTACAGGGCCCCTTTAGGGGGAGTAGTCCCAGGGGCCAAGTCAATAGGGCAGTCGTAAGACCTGTGGGGTGGTAACGAGGTGGCCTTGACTTTATTAAAAACCTCCTTTAGGTCATGGTATTCTTTGGGAACCTTAGAAAGGTCTGGGTAGGTCTCTTCAATATTGTCCCTGGGCACAGAGGGAATAACCGCATCGAAAAGACAAGATGCTAAGCAGTTATCAGACCACCCCACGATCTCCTTCTGTTGCCAGTTGATGTGTGGGTTATGTTTTGAAAGCCATGTGGCCCCTAGGACAACAGGAGAATGTGGAGATTTGATAATAAAAAACTGTAAAGTCTCCTTGTGATTACCTCCTATGATTAATGTCACAGGTTCAGAAATTAATGAAGAGTCGTGAAGAGGGTGACCATCTAAGGCAACAATGGACAGAGGTCTGGGGGATTTTAACAGTTTTATTCCTAGCTCTCGGGCAAATTGAAGGTCCATGAACTCAGAATCAGCCCCTGAGTCGATGAGTACTTTTGTGGAGGTGCAGGTCTTACCAGGAGCGGACAGCTCAGCAGGAAAAGTGAAGGATGAGGAGATTACAAGGTTCTGGGTCTGACTCAGCAGGAGCCTCCTCTTCTCTGCTGAGTCTGGTCTTTTAACGGACAGTTGGAGATGTTGTGAGTATTTTGGCCACAGTAGAAACACAACCGATGTCGACGTCTCCTCTCCCATTCCTCTGGGGTGAGGCGGCTGCATCCAATCTGCATGGGCTCCTCTTGTGATGTTTCTGGTGGATGTGGTGGAGAGGGAGGTCCCAGGGTAAGTCGTCTGGGCACCTCTCTTGGTTCCTCGAGGCGTCTTGAAGTTCTGCTGACCCTTTCAGCTCGTTCCCGAGACCTCTCCATCAAGCGCAGATCCACCCTTGTCGCCAAATCCTCCAAGTCCTTCAGTGAGTCTGGGTATCGCTTGGTTGCCAGGTAGTCCTTGATCTCCTCGTTAAGTCCTCGGTAAAAAGAATCAGTTAAAGCCTCTTCATTCCATTTGCTACTAGCAGCCGTAGCGTGAAAATCAATAATATACTCAGTAACTCTTCGTTTACCTTGCTTCAATGTAAACAGTCTACGAGCAGCCTCTCTTTCTGGGAGGATGGGGTCAAAAACTCTACACAGATCTTTAGAGAATTCAAGAAAAGAGTAGCAGTACCTTGAGTCTTTTTGCCATTCAGATGTTCCCCAAGACTTAGCCTTTCAAGACAGGAGGGACACGGTATACGCCACCTTCGCACATTCAGAGGGGAAGGCTGAGGGCTGGAGCTGAAAATTAATTTCACATTGCGTTAAGAATGGTCGGCACTGGTCCGGTGCCCCTGAAAACAGTTCTGGTGGTGTCAAACGTGGTTCCCGGAGAGGTTTGCTCGTGGTTCCAGTATGTGCATGACTGCCGACATGACTTGAGTCCTGAGGATCAGAGTGAGGAGTAAGAGTCTTAATCATGTTTATGATTTCGTTCATGCCGGACTCTAACTTATTGATGGCACCTTCCACACCAGAGCGCCATTCTGAGCCCGGTGTAGGATCCATAATTTGGCCAGATCAATCTGTCAAGGATCTGATGGCAGAGGATCCCACACACAAACTCAGAATGGTTTTAAAATGTTTATTGAATGAATAAACAGCTTCTGATGATTCGGGTCCAGAGCTGGAACTGTGTCTAAAACGATACAGAGGAGAGGTTAGTGTTTTGACAAAATAACAACAGTTATCTGAATACAGACGGTCTGGAAAAACACTAACCTTTCTTGTTGTCGGGGGCTGCTCAGCAGAGACACAGAGCTGCAGGGACCAAGGAGAATCCAGAGGCGTAGTCGAGGACGAGCAGAGTTCATTAACGGGATCCGAAAAGGCGACAGTACCAAAAGGGAGAGGCAAAGGCGAAATCAAAAAACGTGCAAAGGTCATTAACAAGGTCTGAAGGGCTGAGGTACAAAAGGGGCAGGCAAAAAGCGTGGTCGAGGAAACAGGCGTGGG
>NW_023622138.1:0-2475 GCF_014905685.2 Nematolebias whitei
CCAGCAAGGAAAACAAAAGTCAAAAGTAATCCAGCAAGGAAAACAAAGTCAAAGGTAATTCCACAATGTTCTTGGTAATTCCATTGTGTTGATTATAATTCCATAACGTCTCGGTAATTCCATTGTAGCAATGCTTTAACCCCTTGGAAACAGAGTCTGTAATCCATTGGAAAAAGTCATATAATCCACAACGGTAAATCCACAACGATCGGAAGTGTTGATTGATCAGCATACAGAGGGGTTCCCTTGGATTGAACAGAAGATGCGGCCACTGGATGAAGAATGGAGACCAACATCAGGATTGCAGGTCTCCTCCAGCGAAGGTCGTCGCTGGGTGGATGTCCAGTCTGTGCCGTTCTGGTTCAAATGTGACATGCAATTATGTGGTTTAAGGTGGGCTTATGAAGGGGATTTTACATAAGGCCTTAAACTATATGCACCTGGTGTGTAAGCTATTATGATTGGGAACAGCTACAGCTACCAGTTAAGGGGTGGAACATGCTGAAAAGGGTAACTACAGGGGTTTATACCTATAGAAAAGGGGTCCAAACTATTTTTCCATTTCTAACTTGGTTTAAGTTAGCTTTACATGGTAAAATATAGTTTGGTTCAATTGTCTGTTGTCTTTTAGACGAACGACTTGAGATTGGGTGTTTGGTTTCCCCATAAATGTTTTGGAAGTCTATGGCGAGACTCATCAAAAAGAATTAGCTATCCCCCCGAATAGAATTGTTCGAGTAGGTTCGGCTTAAGCGTTGTGAGACCAATGTAGATTATGGTACTTAAGGTAGCAATAATATACATTGACTCCGCAAAGATTGCAATTTAGCGAATGAACTGCATGTTGGCATGGTTAAAGGCCTCTTAGTCTCTAACTTAACTACACAACAAAATTCATTCTTGCCTGGGGTGTTCAAAAACAATACCAAAACCAATTAAACGATGTCTCAACATCGACAAAAACAGTGACTAAGCAACCAGTTAAACAACGTTTCAACATTGACAAAAGCAGTGATTAAGCAACTAGAAAACGACGTTTCGGTGCGCCACTCACTCTGAATGTCAGATTTGCTCACGTTATCGCATCTGGTAGCATTATCCTAACTGGCGTCACCCCCCTTCGGTCATGGGAGACCGTGAACACGGGTGAGGATGTCGCTCCATGAGCTAAAGTTAGGCTGTCCTTGAGTAGTTTTAACTGTTTGCGCAGCTGAAAGAGGACTTTTAGGTCTGGATCGGAATCCAGTTTACCTTTCGATGGAGTGTATTTGTCTGGGTCAGTCAGATACAGTATCATCGATTTAATTGCAGGATCATCCAACTTCTGAAGTTGGATGATGTCTGGGTCAGTTGAAAATGACTTTTCATATTTTAAAAGAACTTGGCGAAGTTTGTCTCTTTCTTCATCAGATGTCAGAGTGTCGGCTTGGGCGACCACCTGTTCAATCTGTGATGAGACTGATGAGTGTTCTTGCTCCTTGGGGAGCTCCAACGAATCCTTTTCTGAGTCGTCGGACCTGTCTATGGGTAAGACACCACAGGTTTGAGGCCCTTGGTCGACGTCATTGGTTGAGAAAAGAGCGAGGGCCTGTGATGGTTTTGTGAAACATACTGGCCCAGCTTCTTGACTCGGTACCAGGTTATCTGGGAGTCCTCACAGAACTGGAATGCCTAGTTCAAAATCATGAGAGTCAGGTTCTGAGTTTTCAGTTTGTGATGACTCATCATCGTTTGTGTGTGAGTTTACCCCCCCTTCGTCCGATGAGGGGTTGTTGGAGGTAGCAACAGCAATGTCTTGGTGTGTTTCACCGACATCTGTAATGTTGTCATTCGCGCCTTCAGATTTAGTAGCGATCAGATCACTACATTGTGCTCCTGGTTGGATTCCCATTTCAGCGTTTTTCAAAGTTTCTACAAACCTTTGTAGTTTCTCTGTCCCCGTACGGGCCACCAGATGTAGTATGACATATCCTGAGATATATTCATCAATTAAAACGGATTCTTCATTTTTCTGGACTGAATATAAACGTGCATTGAATTTAATGAAATGTGGACGTGAGACGTTAATTATCTTTGACTCACCAAGCGAGTGGGTCATTTATTAACAGAATCAAAGTTTAACATCAAACATTTACATTAATTTGGCAAATTGAAAAATAACAACATAATTAATCAGCAAGCTGTACAATTAGAAAACCATACGGCGATGGTTGAAACTTTACACAGACATTTCTAAAATATCTGTCAATGATTTCTACTTGATAGAAGAATTTTTAAAGATGGAAAGATGAAGTTTAGTGGGAGTGAAAGATGGATGAGGGAGAATGTGGTGTGTATGAGTGAAAA
Source organism: Nematolebias whitei (assembly GCF_014905685.2). NCBI lineage: Eukaryota > Metazoa > Chordata > Actinopteri > Cyprinodontiformes > Rivulidae > Nematolebias > Nematolebias whitei. The sequence continues at coordinate 2,347 of NW_023622138.1, forward strand.
GTGTTGACAGGACGACACCCTCCATCCGACCCAGCTTTTCCTCGGTACGCTCAGTAGTGGACTAGACTCATTTACCTCTCTGACGATGAATCAGAAGAAGAGGAGCTCCAGTTAACGCTACCTTTCAGC
>NW_023622138.1:2485-4960 GCF_014905685.2 Nematolebias whitei
CCAGCAAGGAAAACAAAAGTCAAAAGTAATCCAGCAAGGAAAACAAAGTCAAAGGTAATTCCACAATGTTCTTGGTAATTCCATTGTGTTGATTATAATTCCATAACGTCTCGGTAATTCCATTGTAGCAATGCTTTAACCCCTTGGAAACAGAGTCTGTAATCCATTGGAAAAAGTCATATAATCCACAACGGTAAATCCACAACGATCGGAAGTGTTGATTGATCAGCATACAGAGGGGTTCCCTTGGATTGAACAGAAGATGCGGCCACTGGATGAAGAATGGAGACCAACATCAGGATTGCAGGTCTCCTCCAGCGAAGGTCGTCGCTGGGTGGATGTCCAGTCTGTGCCGTTCTGGTTCAAATGTGACATGCAATTATGTGGTTTAAGGTGGGCTTATGAAGGGGATTTTACATAAGGCCTTAAACTATATGCACCTGGTGTGTAAGCTATTATGATTGGGAACAGCTACAGCTACCAGTTAAGGGGTGGAACATGCTGAAAAGGGTAACTACAGGGGTTTATACCTATAGAAAAGGGGTCCAAACTATTTTTCCATTTCTAACTTGGTTTAAGTTAGCTTTACATGGTAAAATATAGTTTGGTTCAATTGTCTGTTGTCTTTTAGACGAACGACTTGAGATTGGGTGTTTGGTTTCCCCATAAATGTTTTGGAAGTCTATGGCGAGACTCATCAAAAAGAATTAGCTATCCCCCCGAATAGAATTGTTCGAGTAGGTTCGGCTTAAGCGTTGTGAGACCAATGTAGATTATGGTACTTAAGGTAGCAATAATATACATTGACTCCGCAAAGATTGCAATTTAGCGAATGAACTGCATGTTGGCATGGTTAAAGGCCTCTTAGTCTCTAACTTAACTACACAACAAAATTCATTCTTGCCTGGGGTGTTCAAAAACAATACCAAAACCAATTAAACGATGTCTCAACATCGACAAAAACAGTGACTAAGCAACCAGTTAAACAACGTTTCAACATTGACAAAAGCAGTGATTAAGCAACTAGAAAACGACGTTTCGGTGCGCCACTCACTCTGAATGTCAGATTTGCTCACGTTATCGCATCTGGTAGCATTATCCTAACTGGCGTCACCCCCCTTCGGTCATGGGAGACCGTGAACACGGGTGAGGATGTCGCTCCATGAGCTAAAGTTAGGCTGTCCTTGAGTAGTTTTAACTGTTTGCGCAGCTGAAAGAGGACTTTTAGGTCTGGATCGGAATCCAGTTTACCTTTCGATGGAGTGTATTTGTCTGGGTCAGTCAGATACAGTATCATCGATTTAATTGCAGGATCATCCAACTTCTGAAGTTGGATGATGTCTGGGTCAGTTGAAAATGACTTTTCATATTTTAAAAGAACTTGGCGAAGTTTGTCTCTTTCTTCATCAGATGTCAGAGTGTCGGCTTGGGCGACCACCTGTTCAATCTGTGATGAGACTGATGAGTGTTCTTGCTCCTTGGGGAGCTCCAACGAATCCTTTTCTGAGTCGTCGGACCTGTCTATGGGTAAGACACCACAGGTTTGAGGCCCTTGGTCGACGTCATTGGTTGAGAAAAGAGCGAGGGCCTGTGATGGTTTTGTGAAACATACTGGCCCAGCTTCTTGACTCGGTACCAGGTTATCTGGGAGTCCTCACAGAACTGGAATGCCTAGTTCAAAATCATGAGAGTCAGGTTCTGAGTTTTCAGTTTGTGATGACTCATCATCGTTTGTGTGTGAGTTTACCCCCCCTTCGTCCGATGAGGGGTTGTTGGAGGTAGCAACAGCAATGTCTTGGTGTGTTTCACCGACATCTGTAATGTTGTCATTCGCGCCTTCAGATTTAGTAGCGATCAGATCACTACATTGTGCTCCTGGTTGGATTCCCATTTCAGCGTTTTTCAAAGTTTCTACAAACCTTTGTAGTTTCTCTGTCCCCGTACGGGCCACCAGATGTAGTATGACATATCCTGAGATATATTCATCAATTAAAACGGATTCTTCATTTTTCTGGACTGAATATAAACGTGCATTGAATTTAATGAAATGTGGACGTGAGACGTTAATTATCTTTGACTCACCAAGCGAGTGGGTCATTTATTAACAGAATCAAAGTTTAACATCAAACATTTACATTAATTTGGCAAATTGAAAAATAACAACATAATTAATCAGCAAGCTGTACAATTAGAAAACCATACGGCGATGGTTGAAACTTTACACAGACATTTCTAAAATATCTGTCAATGATTTCTACTTGATAGAAGAATTTTTAAAGATGGAAAGATGAAGTTTAGTGGGAGTGAAAGATGGATGAGGGAGAATGTGGTGTGTATGAGTGAAAAGTGTTGACAGGACGACACCCTCCATCCGACCCAGCTTTTCCTCGGTACGCTCAGTAGTGGACTAGACTCATTTACCTCTCTGACGATGAATCAGAAGAAGAGGAGCTCCAGTTAACGCTACCTTTCAGC
>NW_023622139.1:0-4959 GCF_014905685.2 Nematolebias whitei
TATATATATATGTGTGTATATATGTATATATATATATGTGTGTATATATGTATATATATATATATATATGTGTGTATATATGTATATATGTATATATATATATGTGTGTATATATGTATATATATATGTGTAGTGAACTTAATCTGGTGTCACGACTAAGCCTAAGGTCAAAACCCTTGACCTTAAGAACCTTGTGGGACAGAAACTGTCATTTCATTGATTTGAATCCAGAGATACAGGTTCACCCATCCTGAGACTCTCTTTCTTGATAATCAAGTGAAAGAACACTCTCTTTTTATTATCATTACTATTTTACAGATGTTGATAATCAAAGTGTCTTAGTTCAAACCATTTTAGATGTTGCAGTGAACTAATCAATTTTATTAACTGTGTAATGATTTTTAATTCTCATGCAAGTGTGCGTTCCAGGGTCAGGAAGAAGCAGAAATGCGTTGGAACAACTGTCTTGTTTATATCCTCTCAGATGTCAACAGAGGGGGTTTTGGCACCTGTTTCTGAAACTCGCCAAAACAAAACTCTCTCTGTCTGTGAGAACATTTCTGATCTGTTCCATAACAATTCTTGCTGCATTCTAACCTTTTACGTCACAAAACACACCCCGTCTGGTCGGTTCTGGCCAATGGGAATACTCCCAGATGAACCGGGAAAAGAGCTCTTTAAAATGTCGGTACTTCCTGGTCTAACCAGTTCTGTGAGGGGGTTCTGTGAGGGTTCTACTCGGTTCGGTTGAGTTCAGTTCTGTTCAGTTCTGTGCGGAGAAGCCCAGTTCTGGGAGCCGGGAAGATCCTGACATGACAACAGAGCTCTTCCGAGTTTCATGGGATTATAACATTTTCCACTGAGGTGAGCTGTGGGAAAACAGAATCTCGCCGCTACTCCGGACGAGTAACAGCATCCTACGGAGACGCTGAAGGGTGCGTTAAACGGAATCTCGCCTGAGACATCTCCAGGTAAAAGAATCTATTTCACCACCTAAGTGTACTGTAAGGAAAAGCTGAAGAAAGCCCGGAGAGTGCCGTTCTGTCAACACTCCCTCAAACACCATCCTTACTCCCTTTAACTTCCTTCCCATCTTTAAACTCTTCTGTCAAGTAGATATTCTTCCAGATATTTTAGAAATGTCTGTGTAAAGTGCTCATCCACATCCGTGTGGGTAAAAGATCATAGTTGTACAGTTTTCATAAATGTCTGTGGTGACGCAACGGAAAAATCATGGCCGTATGATTTTTCCTGATTGATTGCTTATGTTGTTATTTTCATAATTTGCCAAATTAATGTAAATGTTTGATGTTAAACTTTGATTCTGTAAATAAATGACCGCATTCATTTTGATGGGTCAAATATAAATGACGTCTCACGTTTGCATTTCATTAAATTCAATGCACGTTTTATTCAGTTCAGAAAAATGAGGAATCCGTGTTAATTGATGAATATATCTGAGCATCTGTTCATCTACATTCTGGTGGCCCGTCACGTGCTCATAAATGACTGTGTATTCGTGTATTCGTTACATGTTGGCATGAAGAAAAGTAACAGTTTATCAGCTGTGCTGAAACGCAGCTCAAGCTGCGCCGCGTTGAAGTCAAAACATTGCATGTTTACGCAGCGTGCTGGAGCTGCGCGCTTAGAGCTTGGCTCTGCATGTTTACGCTGTATTACGCTGGCGATGTTATGAAAGCTGAAATAGTGTCATATGTCTTGTGAAAGCTGAAATTGTACGCCTGTTATGATAACTAAGCTGGTTTTGAGCTGGGTGAAAACACTCTATTCTGTTTAAAGACGGTCCAGACGCGGTTCTGGCCCAGCTCGGTTCTGAAAAAGGTTCGGACGAGGTTTTTTTAAATAGCTAGAAAGACGTTTTTGAGACCGGAGTAGAAGACTCCGTACAGCTCAGAGTTGATTCGTTACATTTTTAACAGAAAAAGTGCATTTTGACAGTTTAAAAGACGATAAGTTGACAAAATGGTTTCAGGCTAATCTAACATGCTGGTTGCTACAAACGCTTCGTGATTGGTTGGTTTGCTGCTGTGGAGCGCTCTGATTTGCTGAGAAGGTTGAATGACGTGGCTACGTCCCTTCCTCTCACCCCTGCTGCTTTGTCATTGGTGATTTCAGTCACGTGACCCGGAAATGGAAACTCGTTTTCATAGGGAATAAAATCTGCTTTTTAAAGCTGAAAAGCGCTTTAAAGCTGTGTTCTGAAACGCTGTTTAAGTTCTTCGAAGTCTAATTGCTAAAATTTTGCCAAGTTTGTGTAAAAAATCCGTTCAGAAGTGTTGGTTTTAACCGTGTCTAGCCGATGCTAATTTTGAGCTAACAGCTAACGACCGGACGCCACAGGAAGTCATAGCGACCCCTACTGGACAACACTAACAGTGTCTGAGTTAAAATTAATAAGGTTGTACTGACACCTTCTGGATAAACGTGAGATAACAGGTTTTCACTTCGCTTTTTAGGTATTTTGAGTGAAATTAAACGTTTTCATTTCTGTAAGACGAACTTTGAAGTTAACAAACTTCCTCGAGCTGAATTATACTGTTTTGTTATCTTACCATTAAAAGTCAGTAAAGTATTTACGCCCAGCGAGGCGTTTACTAAGAATTTTTCATTCACTGATAAATCCTAAAGCAGGTGCAAAATGAAAAAATGAGAACTTTTGGTAGAAACAGAGACAGATAATCATAAGAGCTGAAAGTTTACTCGGTCGCTGGAAATATAGTGCACGTTTAATTGTTAAACTCACTAAATAAGGGTAAATACATCAGTAGAGAGAAACTCTTCTGATTTTATTTTACCACCTAAACATTTACATCTCCTATTTAATTTCTAAATAGCAGATAATGGCGGACGAAGAGGTAAACACTGACCCCTTTCAATCCAGAGATGCCGTCCAGTCGGCTTTATATATTTTAACAAATTCAATTATTGGTACTCAATTAACGCAATTAGAAGACCTTGATGATAATCAAAGAGAGGAGGAACTGCAGAGGTTGGCAGAAGAAGCAAAAGTGTCAGAGGACACAAAATCGAGCCGTGAACGCTTGGCAAAAATTTCCCTGCTTCTGAAAGCGGAATTGGACCATCAGGTGGAACAAAATGACATGCTGTTCAGCAGATATCAATCTGAAAAGGACAAGTGTGACGTATTGATTACTGAATCTGAATTGCAGAAACAACAAATTCAGACTGATAGGGACCTCGCAAAGAAAGAGCTGTCAGAACAGGCTCAATCATATGTGGAGAGATTTAGGGATAAAGAACAAGCGTACCGAGCCGTGTGTTCAGATAACGATGTGCTACAAGCACAGTTGCAGGTGGCATTAAAGGAGCTGGACGATTGCAAGGCAGACAAGGAGATAATACTCCGACGATGGCTGAATTTACAAAGAGAATGTCAGACATCACAGGAGCGCCTGACAGCTTGTGAGGAGAAACTAGCTACAGCTATAAACCAGATTTCTGATATGGGGCGGGCTGGTCTGAGACTCAGAGACGAACAAGGTCAGGGCCCGGGTCAGCCACAACCACCCCAGACAGATGCTGTTACACCTCCTCCCCTTAGCCCCGTTCCAACACCCCCGCCTCGGGGGATAAGGACGGGTCTGCACCCACTTGCACCTCTTCCTCCTAACACCATGCCGTTACCACCAACCCCATCTCGGGTGGTAGGAACAGACCTGCACCAATATGTACCTCTTCCTCCTGACACCACGCAGCCACCTCCACCCCCATCACGGGTGGTAGGGACAGACCTGCACCAATATGCACCTCTTCCTGCACAAGGGAGACCGTTAATACAGTCTCCTTCAATGGATGATTTGCAGAAAATCTCAAAATATGTACAACGCTTTGTGCCTGGACCGATGGGATCATCTGGAACAAAAGCGTACCTCAAAGATCTGGAGTTCAGATTGAGATCTTATCCTAATGCTACGGTAGAGGATAAGATCAGTCTGATACGGCTCACTTCGGACAGAGAGGTGTTCACCTTCATCGAGCGTCTACCAGATGCAACGAAGAGGGATTACAACCTTCTGTGTGAAGTTTTGATCAGAGAGTACGACTCCTGCACGGGACCTGCTGGTTTCCCAGCTGCAGACAAGGTCACGCAGGGTAAAACTGAACATCCAAAAGTTTATTACAAAAGAATCTTCCAAGCTTATTTTGGTAACAGAAATGAGACCGGAATGGAAGAAGATGATGGTTTTAAGTTTGTTTTCAGCAAAAATCTCCACTCTGATTTTAGACAGTCAGTACAAATGATGGCAAATTTCAGAGAAAAATCCATCAGTGAGATTAAACAGTGTGCTGTGAATGTGTTTGAAGCATGTTCTCGTGCTAAGACGCCCATAGAAGTGTTTACTAGTGTAAAGGTTAAATCCCTCCCTCTTGAACTAGAAGGACGACGTGCTTCGCCACCTCCTCCTAAGAAAGTTGAGAGAAAACAGTCTGTTCAAACTAACAAACCGCGTCCTGAAGGTGCACGCTGGGACAAAAAGGCTCCTCTTTCAGAGGATGACAGTGATTATCGAAAAAGGGGTGGGCGCAGGACGCAAAGATATGGGAAACCATATCCTCAGGGGCAGTACGTAAAGGAACCCCCCCCGCAAGACGTACCTGACCGTCCCCCACCTCGGACGAAACGAACCGAGGCGAAAAAATCACAAAAGTTCCAGAAACAAGGCCCTACACCTCTGAGCTCGGAAGAGACAGAGAAACTGCGCAGGTTGTTAGAAACTTTGAAACACACTGACACGGGAACCCAACCAGGAGCACTTTGCAGTAATGTAATCCCTATTACATCTGAGGGCGCGCATGACAACATTACAGATGTCGGTGGACCACACCAAGACGTTGCTGTTGTTGCCTCGAACAACCCCTCATCAGAAGTAGGGGGGGTAAACGCACACACAAACGATGACGAGTCATCGCAAGCTG
>NW_023622140.1:0-4959 GCF_014905685.2 Nematolebias whitei
ATCAAACTGTAAGAGATTCACAGAAAACAATCTTTCAACTATTTGGAGCTCTGCCTCATCCTGACTGTCCTCCTCTACCTCCTCCAGGAGCTGCAGAGGAGCTGTACCAGAACTGTTGTCTTTACACTTGTAAATAAACACCGTTTCTTTTGTATTCCACCTGAGTCTGTCTTGTTCCGGGTCTCATACAAATCTGGGTTCCCCTCGGTTACGACAGAACTGCTCCAGCCAAAACAGACCCAGAATGAGACCGGGAGCGAACAGACAATCACCATCTCACAGGTGGAACGGATCTCCAGACTGGAGACCTTGTTGTAACAGGTTCTGACCCAGCAACGTGCAGCCCAGTCAAACATGCAGGAACTCGGAGGTATGATTTACTCCCTCAATCAACAACTTCTACCTCCTCTTCCTCCAGATCCAACCGACACGCCTGTCCCCAGCGTTCCTCGTGAGACGCCTGTCGCAACCTCTCATGGTCCACAGCTGCTCGTCAAACCGTCTGAACTGTTCGCCAGAGATCCCGACCAATGTGGGGGTTTTCTGCTGTAGTGCAGACTCGTTTTCGAGGGAGCCCCGTCTCTCTACAGCACAGACTCTGCAAAAATTATTTACTTTATTAACCTTCTCAAAGGTAACGCTCTACGTTGGGCTACTTCTTTCATGCAGTCCCACGTGGACCCCCCGGCTACTTACCCCCAACTCCTGAAGGAGTTTCGATGGATCTTCGATCGCCCCCTGCAGGCTTCAAATGCAGTGAAACGTCTCCTGGGATTACGTCAAGACCGCCGTCCTGTTTCTGAGTACGCCCTGGAGTTCCGGATCCTGGCTGCTCAAACGAGGTGGGACGAACTCGCTCTCCAAGGTGCGTTCCTAAACTCTCTCTCCGACCAGATAAAAGACCAAATCGCTGCACGAGACGAACCGGAAGGGTTTGACCAACTAATCGATATGGCCATTTCCATTGATGACCGTTTCCAGGAGCGGAGGCGAGAACGGGACTACAACTCCCAGAAACCTTCCACTTCCGGGTTCGCGGCCCCTTCAGGTGAACCTCGTTATTTTAAAACAGCGAAAGAGAATCATCTTTTGAAGACGCCCCCGGGTATTAATTCTTCTTGTTTGTCTCCCCAGAACAATTTTCTCGTGCCTCCTGAGCCAGAACCCATGCAGATCGGGTGAACACGGTTGACGTTTGAAGAGCGAGAGCGCCGTAGAAACGCTAACCTCTGCATGTACTGTGGCAACCCCGGTCATTATTTACCTCTCTGCCCGTTTCGGGGAAACGAGTGAGCCCACCAGTAAAGTGGGAGATACTGGTGGGTAACTCAGCTCTTACCTCCCCATTTAAACTCCTCTTGCCCACATTAATTCAAATAAATAATTCTCGTGTTTCCTTATTGGCCTTGGTTGACTCGGGCGCCGAACAAAACCTTATCAGTTCGGACCTGGTTGCCAAATATTCTTTACCCACTCGCGAGATTCCTCCTATTTCTGTTTCCGGTGTAACTGGTAAAACGTTGGCGCTCGTCCAACAGAAAACCATCGAGCTTCATGTTATCATCTCTGGCAACCACCATGAGATGACTGACTTTTTTGTATTCGACTCCTCCGTTTCTCAGATAATTTTAGGCTTCCCCTGGCTAAAGACGCACAACCCAGACATTAATTGGGAGCTAGGGCGAGTTGAGAAGTGGAGCAATAAGTGCCTCAAAAACTGTCTGCGCTCCGCGATCGCCGGGCAGCCAGTGGTCACTTCTCCTAGTGAGAAAGTAGATCTCTCCGCTGTTCCCTCTGCCTACCACGACCTCGCGGCGGCGTTTAGCAAACAGAGAGCCTTATCACTCCCTCCTCACCGTCCCTATGTCTGTGCCATTGATTTACTCCCTGGCGCCCCCTTGCCGTCTAGCCGACTTTATAATCTCTCGGGTCCTGAGAGGGACTCCATGAAAGAATATATCAACGAGTCCCTCGACTCTGGTATTATTCGTCCCTCCACGTCTCCCGTCGGTGCAGGTTTCTTCTTTGTTTCAAAGAAAGATAAGACTTTACGTCCCTGCATCGACTATCGCGCCTTGAACAACATCACTGTCAAAAACAAATATCCACTCCCTCTTATCAACTCCCTACATGAGCAATTGCAATCCGCCATTATTTTTACCAAATTGGATTTAAGAAATGCCTACCACCTCGTTCGCATAAGAGAGGGCGACGAGTGGAAAACAGCATTTAAAACACCCCTCGGCCATTTTGAATATGTAGTTATGCCTTTTGGTTTAACAAATGCCCCCGCGGTTTTTCAGGCCCTCGTGAACGACGTATTGCGCAACTTCATCGGCGACTTTGTGTTTGTTTACCTAGACGATATCCTTATTTTTTCCCGTGACCCCGCTCTGCATGTGGAACAGGTAAGGAGGGTTCTCCAGAGGTTACTGGAGAACCAGTTATTCGTTAAGGCCGAGAAGTGCCAATTTAATGTCTCCTCGGTTCCCTTCCTTGGTTTCATTTTTGGGGAGGGCCACTGCAGGACCGACCCAGAAAAGACTAAAGCTGTGGTCGAATGGTCTAGACCCGAGTCCAGGAAACAATTGCAATGCTTCCTGGGCTTCGCAAACTTTTATAGACGCTTTATTAAAAATTATAGTCGAGTGGCCGCCCCTCTTTCTCAGCTCACCTCCACCTCCAGACCGTTTATCTGGTCGCCTGAGGCTGAGACTGCTTTCTTTAAATTAAAAACTTTATTTTCTTCTGCGCCCATCCTCTCTCACCCTGATCCATGCAGACAGTTTATCCTGGAGGTTGACGCTTCGGATACAGGGGTAGGGGCGGTGCTGTCTCAACGATCCTCGGAGGACAACAAGGTCCATCCCTGCGCTTTCTTTTCTAAACGCTTATCCCAAGCAGAGCGAAACTACGACGTGGGAAACCGTGAACTCTTGGCAGTTAAGCTGGCACTGGAGGAATGGCGGCACTGGCTGGAGGGCACGGAGACCCCGTTTTTGATTTGGACTGATCATAAAAAATTGACTTATCTGCGGGACGCTAAACGCCTGAACCCCCGCCAGGCACGTTGGTCACTGTTTTTTACCAGGTTCAATTACGTTCTTACCTTTAGGCCCGGCTCCTAAAACGTCAAGCCGGACGCACTGTCCCACCAGTTCGCCCCCCCCTGACAACACAGAGACCGAGGAAACCATCCTTCCCTCCACCTGCATCGTTGGGGCCCTCACGTGGCCCATCGAAGAGGAGATCCGGGAAGCCTGGAAGGTGGAACCAGACCCTGGTGGTGGCCCCCCTGGAACCTTGTTCGTGCCTACTGCTCTACGCCCAAAGGTACTACACTGGATTCACAATGTCAAACTCTCATGTCATCCAGGTTCCACCCGCATGATCTCCCTGGCCAGGACTCACTTCTGGTGGCCAGCCATGTCTGCGGATATTCGAGAGTTCGTTGCTGCCTGTCCCACATGCGCCCGCAATAAGACGGGCACCCAACCCCCCTCCGGCCTCCTGCAACCTCTGCCCACCCCGAGCCATCCATGGTCCCACGTCTCGATGGACTTTGTTACCGGACTCCCACCCTCTGAAGGTAACACAGTCATTCTAACCATAATCGATCGCTTTTCCAAAGCGGTCCACTTCATTCCTCTGTCCAAGCTCCCCTCTGCAATGGAGACGGCGCACCTGCTGACGCAGCACGTGGTCCGACTGCACAGTATCCCCTCAGACATCGTGTCGGACCGTGGACCACAGTTCGTGTCCCAGGTTTGGCACTCTTTTTGTAGGACATTGGGAGCCACCACCAGTCTCACCTCGGGCTACCACCCACAGTCGAATGGCCAGGCTGAACGGGCCAACCAAGAACTGGAATCCATCCTGCGCTGCATGGCAGAGAAGGACCCGTCAGCCTGGAGTCACCATTTGGCTTGGATTGAGTACGCCCACAACACCCATCGCGCCACCGGCCTGTCTCCTTTCGAAGCCTCCTTAGGCTACCTACCTCCTCTGTTCCCCGGCCAAGAGGTGGACTGCGCGGTGCCCTCTGTGCAGCATCATTTCCGACGGTGCAGCAGGGTCTGACGCCAGGTGCGGTCCGCACTCCTCCGCACGGCTGCCCAGATGAAGAAAGCCGCTGACCGTCAACGTTCCTCGGCCCCTCTCTACCAGGTGGGCCAAGAAGTGTGGCTGTCCACCCGGGACATTCCTCTCAAGGACACCCCCCGAAAGATGGCTCCACGCTTCATCGGCCCATTCCCCATCACCCAGCTCATCGGCCCCTCTGCGGTGAGGCTGCAGCTCCCCAGGACCATGAGGATCCACCCGACCTTCCATGTGTCCCAGGTCAAGCCAGTCCTCACCAGCCCTCTGTGTCCTCCCTCTGACCTCCCTCCTCCACCCCGCCTGATCGACAACCACCCTGCGTTCACGGTCCGATCCATCCGCGACGTGCGACGCAGGGGCCGAGGATTCCAGTACCTCGTCGATTGGGAGGGGTACGGTCCTGAGGAGAGGTCATGGATTCCTCGATCCTTGATCCTCGACCCCAGCCTCATCACCTCCTTCTTCAAGAATCATCCCGACAAGCGTCTCAGGTCGCCTGGAGGCGATTCTTGAAGGGGGGGGGGTACTGTAAGAGTACCACTGCCTGCAGCTCCTCCTCCAAGATGGCCGCTAATTAATCACACCTGACGGCCATCAGACTGAGGAGGCTCTCCTACAACAAAAGGCTGCAGTCCAGTGATACTCTTCGCTGGAGCATATCACCTTCCATGGTAGTTGTGCTTCAAGCCTTTTAGGCTTAGTCTCTCTAGTACTAACCTTGTTCTCTTGTTTCTAGTTATCCTGACTCCTCGGCTTGTTTAAAGGACCCCTCGTGATCCTTTGATTCCTGACTCCTCGTGTCCTGTTCTTAGTTCCTTGGATCTCCTCGTGACCTGTTCTTGGTTTGCAGACCCCCTT
>NW_023622141.1:0-4957 GCF_014905685.2 Nematolebias whitei
TGGGAGTTTTCCTACCCAGTCTACATTTGTGTTGTGGACTTGGAGAATCAATCAACCTTTATTTATACAGGTAAATCCCATTGAGCCTCGAGGACTCATTTACAAGAGAGACCTGATTTCAACAAAGAAAGATGACAACAATGGACAACAGCAACAACAATAAGCAGTTATAAAAACTCATACTACAGTTTTTTTTATTTTTTTTTTATTTTTTAACAAATAGGATGGCTAAAAGGAAAAAGGTAACAAAACAAAAAAACAGCTAGATTCCAAGACAAATGTATAAAACTAAAAACAGGAACATGTCTGCATTGGACCCTGCCAGGAGTCCAACAGATTCTTAAAGCCACTTAGAGAGGTCAAGGTCGAGAGCTTCAAATCTTTTTGAAAGATATTCCAGGAAACAGGAGCGGAGTAGGAGAAGGCTTTTCACTGTGTTCCTTGAGGTACACTGTGGTGGGTACTCCGTGAGTTTGGCGGCCCTCTACTACGGGCTGTTCGGTCCCTATACAAGCGGTGCAAGAGTTTGGTTCACATTGCCGGTAGTAAGTCAGACCCCTTCAGGATGGGAATTGGACTCTACCATGGCTGCCCGTTGTCACCAATTCTGTTCATAACTGTTATGGACAGAATTTCTCAGTGCAGCCAGGGGGCGGAGGGATTCCGGTTCATTGGCCTCAATATTCCATCTCTGCTCTTTACAGATGATGTGGTCCTGTTGGTGTCATTGAGACAGACAGACAGTATATACATTGGGAGATATGACTACCTAAATATGCAAGTGTGACAAATGGAGCCCAGTGGACTATACGATCAGAAAAGGAAGACACAGGGAATAAATATTCAACAAAACAGTGCAGTGTTAGACTGCATAGTAATTGTATTGAAATTAAAATCAGGCTAAAGACACCAATGAAAATATAGACCAATAAAGATCATTATGTCTGTCATAATTAGATAAAAATGATTATGAAATTGGATATCAGAAAAAAGTGAGGTAACAAATTGATATATGATATATGCAAAATGTATGAGTAACTTGGAAGGAAACTTGTGAGTATCTGTGTGAGAAGAATGTAGTTGGTTAGGGTTTTAATTGAGGCAGAGGATCTTCTGGAAGGTTTGTATATATAGTGGAGGAGGCAGGTGTTCAGGCTTGGAGTGGAGGGTGAGATTCCAGATTCCAGGAAGTTTAGTATGGTAGAAGCGATTCACAGGTATACAAGAGGGACAAGTTTGACCAGGATGAAGGGGGTTAGTAGAGATCATTCCATTTGTATGAATGAGGTTAGTTTAGGGTCAAGGTTTAAAGCAAACAGTCTGGAGTATAAAGGCAAGTCAAGATTGAAGAGCACAAGGAACATATTCTCAAATGTGAGGAGCACATGGAAAACTAGTTAATTCAGAATATCTAGTGATGGGTCATTTGAAAACAAAACAATGTCATCCTTCTTCTTCTTCTTCTTCTTTTATGTTTAATGGCGGTTGGCAAACAACTTATAGGTGCATTACCGCCACCTTCCAGACTGGAGTATAGATTAGATGTCCTATCATTATATTCTCCCCATAATGCCTGACATCTTGAGAAACCTAAATATGCTGTTAAATATTATATTTTCAGAAGATCTTTGCAGCAAATTTTTAACATCTAAATTGATTTTATTACTATTCATCTCTCTAATTAACAACTCTCTTTCCCGGCTGTATTTACTACATTCTAGAAGAATATGCTGCACCGTTTCTGACTCTCCACAAAAATTACACAAACCTGTACTATGTTTATTAATTATTTTCAGCGTACTATTCAGCCCCGTATGCCCAAATCTTAGTCTAGATATAATATCCTCTTCTCTTCTATTTCTATTTCCTTCCCTACATTCCCCTACTTTCCTTTGGATGCTATAATAAAATCTTGCCTTTTCTTCTCCATCCCATAATTCCTGCCATTTCTTTTTAAAATATATTTTACTTATACTTTTGATTTCATTTCTGCTTATTTTCATATTTACTTCAACCTTATCCCTTTTCGCTGCACTTTTAGCAAATTGATCCGCCAATTCATTTCCTATTATTCCAATATGAGCAGGAATCCAAATCAACTTCACCCTGGATCCAAACTCTTTGATTCTAAAAATTAATTGACCAATATTCAATATGATATCTTGTCTTGTATCTGAATTCTGTTCTAAAATACTTATTAATGCACTACTTGAATCTGAACAAATCAATATTTCCTTCTTTCTCGTTTCTTCACACCATTCTAGAGCCATTAAAATAGCCATTAGCTCACCTGTATAGACTGTCATTCTGTCTGTTACTCTTTTATTTTTCATAATATTTAAGTCCGGAACTATAAATGCTATTCCAATTTTACCATTTACCATTTTAGAAGCATCCGTATATATTTGTAGAAATTCAGCATATTCATTATTTACATACCTTTCGACCTCTTTTTTTCCTATTTGTCTGCCTTTTTCCAATAATCTTAAATCGACTTCAGGATTTTCAGTTAACCAAGGTGGATTTTCAGGAATATTCACCACAGGACTAATTAAATAATGACTTATTCCTAGCTCACTTATCTCATTATTTATAATCCATCCAAAACTATTAATTTTTGTATTTTTTACTTTTTCTTGACAAGGTTGTAATGTAATATTTGGAGGATAGTTTTCCTTATGGCCTTTAATATTTGCCCAATAATTAATGGCTAGTTGTTTCCTTCTGATTTCTAATGGCATCTCACCCATTTCAACTTGTAAGGCTGATACTGGGGTTGTTTTCATTGCTCCACAGCAAATTCTTAAGGCCTGATATTGGATTCTATCAATTTCTTTTAATAAACTGTTAGACGCTGAACTATATACAACACATCCATAATCAATTACTGACCTGATTAGTCCTATGTATATCGTTTTTAATACTTTCCCACTAGCTCCCCAATCTTTACCTCTTAAACATCTCATTATATTTAAAATTTTTTTACTTTTCTCAACTATTTTCCTTACATGTATTTTCCATGTAAGTTTTTTGTCAAACCAGACTCCTAAATATTTAATCTGATCTATCTTTTCTACATCTTCCTCATATAATTTAAGATTTATATTAGCATTTATTTTCCTATTAGTAAAAGTAATAAACTTGGATTTAGATATTGACACTCTAAAACCCCATTTTAAGGCCCAATCTTCAACATTATGTATTGCCTCTTGCATTTTCTTATTTATAAATTCTAAAATTTTTCCCCTTTTCCAAATAAGACCATCATCTGCAAATAATGACACTCCGAAAGCTTTGTCTATTTTACTAAACATATCATCAATCATTATAACAAATAACATAGGACTTATTATACTTCCTTGAGGAGTACCATTTTCAATTTGATGCTTTGAACTCACTTCACTACCTATTCTAACTTTTATATTTCTTCCAGTTAAAAAGTTTTTAATCCATCTATATATTTTACCTCTTAATCCCATTTGTTTTATTTTAATCAATAAACCTTCTTTCCACAACATATCATATGCTTTTTCTATATCCAAAAAGATTGCTATTAATACCTCTTTATTCACCTGGGCCCTCCTGATTTCATGTTCCAAATATATTATAGGATCTATTGTGCTTCTTCCTTTCCTAAATCCAAATTGATATGGTTTAATCTTCTCCTTAGATTCCAGAAAATATATTAATCTGTTATTCACCATCTTTTCCATCACCTTACCAATACATGATGTTAATGCTATCGGCCTATAACTCTCAGCTAAATGTGGATCTTTTCCGGGTTTACAAATGGGAATAATTATAGCTTCTTTCCATTTATCTGGTAGAATTCCTTCCTCCCATATCTTATTATACATTTCTAATAATATCTTCTTACTTTTTTCACTAAGATTATTCAACATAATATAGTTAACTTGATCCTCCCCAGGTGTTGATTTACTAGAGTTTTTTAATGCTCTATTTAATTCCTTTAACGAAAATTTCATATTCAAAAAATTCTCATCATCTTCATCATTACATAGCAACTCACTGTGATTATTTAATGTCGTTTCCCGTCCCTTTTTTTCAATATTACTAAGATTCTCCATGCTATGTATCTTAGTAAATGCTCTTGCTAATATTTCAGCTTTATTCTTATTATCTATTATGGTGTCACCATTATCTTTTATTACTGGGAAAAAGTATTCTTTTGATTTACCTGACATTTTTTTAATGGTATTCCAAACCCTGTCTAATGCCGTATTTTTCCCCAATGATTCACAGTATTTACTCCAGTAATCCCTCTTAGCATTTCTTATAATTCTCCTGACTTCTGCTTGTTTTCTTTTATAATTTATTAGATTTTGGAAGCAAATATATTTTTTGAGATTTTTATAGGCCTTGTTTCTTGATTTAATTGCTATTGAACATTCTAAAGTCCACCAAGGAACTATCTTCTTTTTTTTAACCCCTTTATTTCTAGGAATGACTGTGTTTGCTGCATGCACAATACAATTACTAATTGCTAAACTTAATTCATTTATTGGTTTATTTATATCTATATTCACCATACTACCTTCACTTATTCTTTTATAGCTTCCCCAATTTGTATCCCTAAACCTCCATTTCCCTTGACTAACTACCTGTTCTTCTTCTATATCCATTCCTACTTCAATAAAAAGTGGATAATGATCGCTACCTAAAGTGCTATTTTTATACACTTTCCAGTCGCAATTATCTGCCAAAGATTGAGATACCAGTGTCAAATCAAGAGCTGATTCTTTACCTCTTACCAAATCTACCCTAGTGCCTACGCCATTATTTAACACTACCATTTCTTTTTCTTCAATTATTTCTTCTAAGACCCCACCATTATAGTCATCTTGTTCTCCCCACAAAGTGCTATGTGCATTGAAGTCCCCACACCAAATTATTTTCCCTCTCCAGTGTCTAAGGATCATTTCGAGTTTTGCTTTTT
>NW_023622142.1:0-223 GCF_014905685.2 Nematolebias whitei
GAACCAGGGAACTGGAAAAAAGAGCAAAGGTGAACAAATTCTTTTCATCAAGACATTTGCCTCACAACAGTATTCTACCATAAGAGGTGATATGCTCCAGCCATGAGTCACACCGGACTGCAGCCTTAAGTAGATGGAGAGGCTCATCAGGCTGATGGCCGCCAGGTGTTGGTAATCAGCGGCCATCAGCAAGGCAGGCTGCAGGCAGTGGGACCCTTACAGT
>NW_023622142.1:323-4957 GCF_014905685.2 Nematolebias whitei
CCCCCCCCCCCCCCACCACCTCAAGGATCGCCTCCTGGCGACCTGAGGCGCTTCTCGGGGTGGTCTCTGTAGAACCTGGAAATGAGGCTAGGATCAAGGATGAAGGACCTGGGGATCCATGACCTATCCTCAGGACCGTACCCCTCCCAATCGACCAGGTATTGGAAGCCCCTACCCCTGCGTCGCACGTCCAAGATGGAACGAACGGAGAACGCAGGGTGGTTGTCAATCAGGCGGGGCGGCGGAGGGAGGTCAGATGGAGGACACAAGGGACTGAGGGAGACAGGCTTAACCTGCGAGACATGAAAGGTTGGGTGTATTCGCATGGCCCTGGGAAGTTGGAGGCAGACCGCAGAGGGATTAATGATGCGGGTGATGGGGAAGGGACCAATGAAGCGGGGGGTCAGTTTGCGAGGGGTGTCCCGCAGCTTGATGTCCTTGGTGGACAGCCAAACCTGCTGGCCGACCTGGTAGGCGGGCGTCTCTGAATGGTGGCGGTCAGCGAACCGTTTTGCCTGGGCTGCGGTCCTAAGGAGGTCCGCCTTGGCCTGGCGCCAGATGCGACGGCAACGCCTAAAATG
Organism: Nematolebias whitei; assembly: GCF_014905685.2. Taxonomy (NCBI): domain Eukaryota; kingdom Metazoa; phylum Chordata; class Actinopteri; order Cyprinodontiformes; family Rivulidae; genus Nematolebias; species Nematolebias whitei. The sequence goes on from NW_023622142.1 coordinate 905, forward strand.
ATGCTGGACGGACGGGACCGAACAGTCTGTCTCGGAATCTGGAAACAAGGGAGGATGGTAACCAAGGGAGGCCCCAAAAGGGGACATGCCGGTGGCAGAGGAGCGGAGGGAGTTGTGGGCATACTCCACCCAAACCAAGTGCTGGCTCCAGGACAATGGATTGGACTCGACCAGGCAACGCAGTGTGGACTCCAGCTCCTGATTGCAGCACTCGGCTTGTCCGTTAGCCTGAGGATGGTAACCAGAGGTGAGGCTAACGGACGCCCCGAGCGACTTACAAAAGGAGTGCCATACCTGGGAAATGAACTGCGGGCCTCGGTCAGAGACTATGTCCGAGGGAATCCCATGGAGCCTAAACACATGGAGGGTGAGCAAGTGGGCAGTTTCAAGGGCAGAGGGGAGCTTAGGGAGGGGGGCAAAATGAGCGGCCTTAGAAAAGCGGTCGACCACCGTGAGGATGGTGGTGTTGCCGTCAGATGGGGGAAGACCAGTCACAAAATCAAGGGCGATGTGGGACCAAGGGCGACTAGGGGTCGGGAGGGGGAGCAGAGGGCCAGCTGGGGGTTGAGTACCTGACTTGTTCCTGGCGCAGACAGGACAGGCAGAAACGAAGTCCTTGATATCGTTGTTCATGGAGGGCCACCAGAAATGGGTTTTGGTGAGGGAGAGCATGCGGTTGACTCCAGGGTGGCAAGAAAATTTATTGGAATGTAGCCACTGGAGCACCTGGGACCGCACGCTGGAGGGAACGAAGAGGGTGCCGGGGGGACCACCACCTGGATCAGGTTCAGAGAGCAGGGCCTGTTGAACAGTGGCGGTGATGGGCCAAGAGAGAGAACCAACAATGCAAGAGGAAGGGATAATGGAGTTAGAAACCTCGGGCGAGTCAGGAGGAGCAAACTGCCTGGACAGGGCATCAGGCTTAATGTTCTTGGAGCCCGGGCGAAAGGTCAGAACAAAATTGAAGCGGTTAAAGAAAAGCGACCAACAGGCCTGACGGGGGGTCAGACGCTTGGCGTTCCGAAGGTAAATTAAATTTTTGTGGTCCGTCCAAATCAAAAAAGGAGTTTCAGTGCCTTCTAGCCAGTGCCGCCATTCCTCAAGTGCGAGTTTGACCGCCAACAGCTCGCGGTTACTCACGTCGTAATTACGTTCCGCCTGAGAGAGACGACGAGAGAAGAAGGCGCAGGGATGGACCTTGTTGTCCAGAGGAGATCGCTGGGAAAGGACCGCCCCAACCCCAGTGTCGGAGGCGTCCACCTACAAGATGAACTGGTGCGCGGGGTCAGGGTGGCAAAGGATGGGCGCCGAGGAAAAGAGGGACTTAAGTCTTGAGAAGGCGGCCTCAGCCTCCGGGGTCCAGTGAAAGGCTCGGGCAGTTGAAGTGAGCTGAGACAGGGGGGCGGCGACACAACTGTAATTCTTAATAAACCGCCTATAGAAATTTGCAAAACCCAGGAAGCGTTGTAACTGCTTCCTGGACTCTGGGGTCGGCCAGTCTACTACCGCCCTGGTCTTCTCAGGGTCGGTTCGGCAATGACCTCCCTCAAAAATAAAACCTAAAAATGAGACAGTGGAGGTGTTAAACTCACACTTCTCTGCTTTAACGAATAATTGGTTCTCCAGCAGCCGCTGAAGAACCGTGCGAACGTGGGCCGTGTGTTGAGCGGGGTCGCCGGAATAAATAAGGATGTCATCTAGATAAACGAAAACAAAATTACCAATGAAATCGCGCAGGACGTCATTAACGAGCGCCTGAAAAACAGCGGGGGCATTGGTTAACCCAAAAGGCATAACTAAGTACTCGAAATGGCCCAAAGGAGTGCGAAAGGCTGTCTTCCACTCGTCGCCCTCTTTAATACGGACCAGGTGGTACGCGTTTCGAAGATCGAGTTTAGAAAAACAGGAAGCAGACTGTAACTGTTCCTGAAGAGAATCAATGAGAGGAAGAGGATATTTATTTTTAATGGTTATATTATTTAAGCAGCGATAGTCAATACATGGCCGGAGTGATTTATCTTTTTTGGAAACAAAGAAAAAACTGGCTCCCACAGGGGAGGTCGAGGGTCTAATAATGCCTGATGCAAGAGATTCATTAATATAGTCGGACATAGACTCTCTCTCGGGACCAGAAAGGTTGTAGAGTCTACTTGACGGCAAGGGGGCGCCAGGTAATAAGTCAATCGCGCAGTCAAAGGGACGGTGAGGAGGAAGTGACAAGGCGCGTTGTTTACTAAAGACGGCCGCCAGGTCGCGGTATTCAGCAGGGACTGAGGTAAGGTCGATCTCCTCTAGAAGAGGCGTGTCTCGAGGGAACTCTTTAACGGCGGAGCGCAGACAGTTGCTGTGGCACTTGTTGCTCCATTTATCAATACAGCCACGCTCCCAGTTAATAACTGGGTTATGGTTACGAAGCCAGGGGAAACCTAAAATTACTTGGGGTGTACGAGAATTAATTATAAAGAAATCTGTCATCTCATGATGATTTCCCGAGGTAATGACATGTAACTCAGTGGTTTTTAAATTAATACGGGTCAATGTGTCTCAGGTTAAGCCAGCGACAGAAATTGACGGAATCTCGCGAGTGGGTAGAGAATACTCTTTAACTAAATCGGCGCTAATCAAATTTTGTTCAGCACCTGAATCGATGAGAGCAGAGAATGAGAAACGACGGTTCTGTGTCTGAATGACCATGGGAAGTAATAGTTTGAATGGGGAGGTTAATGCAGACGTTCCCACCAGTAACTCCCGCTTTACTGGTGGAAGTTCTCGTTTCCCCAAAACGGACAGTGGGGCAGAAAATGACCGGGATTACCACAATAAATGCAGAGATGGGCAGATACATGCCGCTGTCTCTCTGTAGGAGTCAGCCGTGCGCGTCCCACCTGCATAGGCTCGGGGGAGCGATCCCGTGAGGGAAAAGAAGATGATTGGCTGTGACCAGGAAGCAAGGAAGACTGGGAGTTGTAGTTCACACGGGATTGTTTTGGTGAAACTGACTCATAGCGAGGGGTCGTAAACCCGGAAGTGGAAGGATTATGGGATACGTAGTGCTGAGGTGCAGGCTTGGGCTCACCTGGAGAAGTCGAAAACCCGGAAGTCGAGGGTCGATGGGAATTGTAGTTTGCCTCTCTCCTTCTCTCCCGGAAACAGTCATCGATTGAGATGGCAAGGTCTATCAGTTTGTCGAAAGTCTCGGGTTCATCTCGCGTGGCCAGCTGGTCTTTGAGAAAATCAGACAGAGCGTTAAGGAAAATACCTTGGAGGGCGGGCTCATCCCATCCTGTTTGGGCAGCAAGGATCCGAAACTCCAGAGCGAACTCCGAGGCATTACGACGGCCCTGTCGTAAATTCAACAACCGCTTGGCGGCATTTGAAGCCTGCAGGGGACGGTCAAAAATCCTGCAAAACTCTCGAAGAAAATGTTCATAGGAAGTAGGGGGGGGTTAACATGGCTCAAGAGGAACGAGTGAGCCCACCACTGTAAGGGTCCCACTGCCTGCAGCCTGCCTTGCTGATGGCCGCTGATTACCAACACCTGGCGGCCATCAGCCTGATGAGCCTCTCCATCTACTTAAGGCTGCAGTCTGGAGTGACTCATGGCTGGAGCATTTCTGTTAGGAGTGCGCGGGGAACCCAGATGATATGAGACCCAGAACGAGGCAGACACAGGGGAAATACAAAAGAACAGTGTTTATTATGTGCAGTGAATTTAAAGCGTCCACAAGCTGCTTCACAGAGGCTCCTGGAAAGAGGGACGACAGGTTAATAGTTGTCCAACGGGGAAGGCCAGAGTGGTTTGTTTAATGAGCGTTTGTCCTTACAGTCCAAAACCCGAGGAGGTGAGCTGGTCCTTCAGTCCAGGGAGAGCGAGCAGCAGAGGGAAATCCAACAAGGGTCCAAAGGGAAACAAGGAAGGCTGGCAACTGGAGGCAAAGAGGCACGAGGGATACCTGACAGGCCGAGGGATCCAGGTCAGGTCACGAGGGAATCCAAAAAGCACGAGGAACCAGGGAACTGGAAAAAAGAGCAAAGGTGAACAAATTCTTTTCA
>NW_023622143.1:0-4956 GCF_014905685.2 Nematolebias whitei
ATACATACACATACACATACACATACACAATATACATTAGGCAACATACTGTATATCATATTTTTACCACAGTGTACACAGTGTAATGCAATTTCAAAATTTGTACCTTTAGTCATTCAGGAAATTAATTTCCACCCCAGTAATATTTTAGGTCAGGAGTCACCATTGCTAAAAGCTCCGTTCAGAAAATGATGCTGTTAAACTCAGGCATTTTTAATGGATTTTAGTCTTTCAGTAAAAGTGTGAGAACTAGAAATGCACTCTTTTGTTTCCAGACATCACATTTTGAAGTAGCATAAGAAACGTGGCCTTAGTTTCTTTAACTTAAGTTTAGTGCATCTGAACAGTGGAGGATGCAGGCGCTGGATGCAGAAGTAGCTACGCACTCTGAGGTCAGTTGGCAACTTCTAAAGCAGGCTCTGTGTTGATCTGATATTGAAGCATACAATCACTTTTAGATAGAAGAACTGCAAGTTCAGAAGCCTACAGTCCAAGTTGAAGGCTGATGGGATAAGTCGAAGCACAAAAAAATCTCCATCAATGGGCTGTTTGCAGACTGAGTCACTGCTCCTGTTTCTGTGGTGTGAAGTACAAATGGGAGGCAGAAAAGGATTTCTCACATCAAAAGCAGTGCAAAAACTTTCAAAATGCCTGTGGTTTATGGTGATAAAATGTTCAAAGCTAGAGATAATTTTAGGTTTACTGTAGGAAGCTATAGGAGCAGAAAGCATAAAAAAATCACCCCACAAAAAATAAAAATGCAGTGAGTTTAAAAGTGAGCCTATTAACATTAGTCCTTTGTTCTTTTTTTTTTTCCATTTACCCTTTATTTATACAGGTAGTCTCATGGAGCCACGAGAACTAATTTTCAAGAGAGACCTGTTTAAGGACCTTGCTCATGGGTCCAGAGTGGGGCGAATGAGGGTGGAGGCAAGTGTGGGTGCTTCACCTACCCCACCACATTTTTGATGTTGTCGGTACCGGGGCGTGAACCGGCGATCTTCCAATCACAGGTCCACCTCTCTAACCTCTGCGCCACCACTCACCCTTATAAATAACACAAATTACAAAAAGTTATACGTTTATTAGGCAGATATGATTTGTATTTTACACAAGACAGTGCTGCCCAAGTTTAATGTCAGGTGTGTTTCCAGACAACAACACTTGCTATTGGATATATTGACCACTTGGTTTTTATATACACAAGTGTATTTCAGCTGCTCCCTTCTTCAGGGGTCGCCCCAGCCAACTAACTCACACGAAGACTTGGTAATTGTTTTTACACTGGATGCCCTTCCTGACGCAACCACAGGCCACCAAGCTACCACAGCCCTCTGTGTGGAGCAGAGAGCTGCTATCTAGGTTACCAAGAGAGAAGATGGTGGGGGTCAAGAGACTTGCTCAAGGGCCCGGGGTGGGGCAAATGAGGGTGGAGGCAGATGTGGTTGCTTCACCTTTCCCACCCACATTTTGATGCTGTCGGTCCGGGAGTTTGAACCGGCGACTGAAAGACTTGGTGATTGGTATACACCTAATGTTCTTCCTAACACAGCCTGGGCTCAAACCTGCAACCTCAGGATTACAAAACCATGGCACTGACCACCGAGCCTAGCATTGCTTCAGTGAATGCACATCTTTCTTTGTTTACAATCATCTTATGTCGAAAAATGACAATGTTGTAACCGTTTTGACTGAATTATATTTATTGAATAGGCCTGTCACTATAACAAATTTTGCTGGGCGATTAATTGTCTCAGAAATTATTGCAATAAACAATAATATTTTTTGAAATTTGATCATAATTAATAATTATGGTAGAATTTAAGATGAAATGTTGATTTGTTTTGCATGTAGTACTGTTTTTGACCACCGGATGGCAGTATAAGACTGTTTGAACCAAAGGATGGATAGTGAGGGAGCGAGCAGCGTGTCTGTTTAAGAAAAATGGGAGGGAGGCCCCTTGACGTGACATGGGCTGTCTCTCCTTCCTTTATTATGTTCTCAAAATGGTGGATGCTTGGTGTGGTTTGAGTTCTTCAGCATAGCATTATTCACACAAACCTTTTAATTAAAAAACAAAAATCTCAGCTTCTTTTTGCAGAGAAAAAATTTTTTTTACACAAAGGCACGGGTTTCAACAGTGAATTTTGCAGCTTTGACAAGACGGAGGTCTTTTTCCCGACGTTGGCCTGTTAGCTTAGCTCGTAGCTTAGCTTCTCAGCTTAGCTGCTTTTAATGTTCCAAAAACGCCATTTTGGGAGTTTAAAATGGATTTTAAAGAGAAAAAAGAAAGGGAGGGGTCAGTGAAGAGCACCGGAGTTGAGCCTTTTTATCATCCGGTGTCTTCAGTAGAAAGAGAGATGAAGAAACGATAAAGCCAATGAATGAAAATGAGGTTGATAATTTTCATTTATCATACGATTAATTGAGTTATTGTTTATTGTGACAGGCCTATTATTGAAATATGCTAACCTCAGAATATTTGCAGTAAATGACTCTCAGCTACTTCCACATCTAATTTGGACTGAATTTTATTTTTGATGGCTAACGTTGATTAGCTTAAATTAGAATGACTGCCAAACAAATAAATAACTTTTCTCTATTTTATATTTAGTTCTTCACTTCCTGCATTCCATCTTACAATCTGAACAATCGTGATGTTACAGAAGCTGTAAAAAAGAAAACTAAAACAACTCTTTAAGTGAGCACTAAAATGATACAAGCCATTATATAATAAAAATGTGATTTAATAAAGTGTCAATAAATCATTTATGCAGTATTTCCGAACCTATAAATGTTCATTCACATTTAAAAAAGGATCAAGCTAATTATTTTCATCTGCATCATTAAACATTCCTGTTTTATATCACTTGACTGTAAATAATCTCAGAATTTGTTTTTAGTTTGAAAACCTGCAGAAATGTAGTTTAATGCTAAAGAAAGCTCACACAAACACCAGGATACCATTGAACTGCCCGTTCAATGTCATTATTCTGCAGATTTCATACCCGTAAGAGCTGAGGCTCTTAAAGAATTTTATAATCTTTAAAAAACATCAAAGGGACAAGGCAATAACACAGAGGGAGAATGAAATACAATGATTGTTCTACATTCTTTGCCAAAACATTTACCTTTATTGTTTGAATTAAAGGCTGTTATGTCACAGCTGTGTCCTCTAATCGTGAGTTTGAACCTTTCAACTCTCCTGGTACTGACTGATAATTTGAAGCGATATTGATTTCTTCGTGCATCTGTCTGCTTTTTGTAAAAGAAAAAAAAAGAAGAAAGATTTGTTCCTTGAAAACCTGACGATGTGCTGCTTTTTACTGAGGGAGCTGTCCTTGGTCCTGAAAGGCTGCGTTGGACTGTGTGGCACCGGAGTGTCAGCTTTCGGACAAGTATATTAATTAGCCTCACAAAACTACATAATGATAAACTGTGATTAGACATTCCCAGGTGAATAAAGCCTTTGATAAATGAATTAATATTATAACATTGGAATTGAAGGAAAAACATTTTTTTGGAACTACACAAACGCCTTTAGCTCTAAACAAAATGTCCTTGACATTTAGGTCAAAATGCTGTAGAAACACTCAAATACTCTTCAATTTTCAATCAATAACTTACTTTTATTAAGTTCAGTAGGGTGTGACATCAACCACATGACTTCAGTTCTCTCCTAACTTCTGCAATACTGTCATCTTTTGAGATCAGAGAAATTAGATGCCTTTCAAACTAGAAGGTGTGGGAGACTTGGTGTGCTTGCAGTTTTCTGTTTAAGGTCCTTGTCAGGCCTGTGCATGGCGCTGTAACATTGACATGAAAACAATGAAAATAAGATGTGGAGCATCGCCACAAGGTTACATGTCGGGTCCGAAGTGTAACGCCAACAAGAAGAAAAAGACAAGGACGACAAAACAAAAATCTTTTGTTTGTTTTTTTGACTGATGACTGTGTGGGACTTCTGCTTGGAAGAGGAACTTTTCATGGACAGCATTGTTGTTACATCTGTCACACATGGGTCATAGTTTAGGTTGAAGGTGGCTCTGTGACATTGTCGTCTTAGAAAAGTTGCATTTTGGGTGTCTGCACAAGTGACTAGGTTCTTAAATGTAACAGACTTAAACCAAAGCATGTTAGGTATATTTAAACCAGTGGCTCTCAAAGTGGGGTCCTTGGACCCTTGGGGGTCCGCCAGCTGGTGCTTGGGGGTCCACAAAAAAATTATTTATTTAATTATTTTACAGGCACGTAGATGCTTAACAACTTGTTAAAAACACCGAAATGCAGGAAATTGCATCTATTTTTATGGAAAATGTTCTGGGGGAGAACCCCCAGACCCCCTTGCTATTTGTGTTCATTGGTTTACAAATTAGGTCCTTTTTTATTTGGTATGACAACTACTGTTATGATATTGTTCAGCTTTAAGTAAAGAGTTTTCTGTAATAATTTGAAAGAGTGGCAATAAATTTATGTAAATTATGTGCATAGATAAAGTTTTAAAGTGGTTTTTGATACTGTTTATTTTCTCAAAACTGTAATTTTTGGAAGTAGAAATTGTTGTTAATTAAGTGTGTCTTTAATGAAAAATACCCCATGTATAAAAATATAAAACTTGTATCAACACTATTAAAGAACAGATATTAAAGAACAGGTATTAAGTATTTATCCATCCATTATCTTTTACTCGCTTCTTCCATTTTGGGTCACGGGGGTCGCCAGTGCCCATGTCCAGCAATCACTGTGCGAGGGGCGGGGTACACCCTGGATGGATCGCAAGTCCGTCACAGGTCCACACAGAGACAAACAACCATTTATTAAGTATTTATGTTACACAAATATTTCCATTGCATTAAAGTGACAAATTGAAGAAAATTATTTAATAAACATGAGGGTTATCAGGGATCCTTGAAACTTTTTCTCCCCTGTAAGGAGTCCCTGAACCCAAAAAGTTTG
>NW_023622144.1:0-4956 GCF_014905685.2 Nematolebias whitei
CAGATCGCCACCCGAGAACCTCCCCAAGACCTGGAGGACCTGATAAACCTTGCTATTCGTATTGACAACCGGAATAGAGAACGTGAGTTAGAAAGGGACTACAAATCCTGGGACCGTCCGTCAACCGGAAGTAGTTCCCCGGTACCAGCCTTCCCCGAACCGGAACCAATGCAGGTGGGTCGTGCAAAACTGTCCCCCGAAGAGAGACAACGTAGGATACTCGCCAATGAGTGTCTCTACTGTGGTAAAAGTGGCCATTTTGTAAGAAACTGTCAGCTACGTTTAAAAGGAAGACTACCACAATAGTTCAGGGGATATTTGTGGGTAGTTCATCTTCTTCTCCTGAGAAAAGTTTCTGTCTTCCTGCATTAGTTTGTTTTGAAAATGTAAATTTCCCCACCCAAGCATTAATTGACTCCGGAGCTGAACAGTGTTTGATTTCCCTAGACATAGTCAAACATTTAAATCTGCCTATGTTTCCCTTGAATAACTCTATTAGCGTTTCAGGTCTCACCGGCCAAACCATCACCTCCATCACACACTGGACTCGGGACATTCATCTGGTCCTGTCAGGTAATCACCATGAGAAGTGTGATTTTTTCATTTTTGACTCCCCCAAGCCCAACTTATTTTAGGCTATCCTTGGTTATCAAAACACAATCCCCAGATCAACTGGAAGGATAATTTGATTGAACGCTGGGGCGACACCTGTTCTGTTGACTGCTTACGCTCTGCCATTATTTCCGGGTCCTTGTCACCTCCGGTCTCAGAGGAGATTGACCTCTCCAAGGTACCTTCAGTTTATCATGCTCTGTCCACAGTTTTCAGTAAGCAGGAAGCTATCTCCCTTCCACCTCACCACCCCTATGATTGCCCCATCGATCTCCTTCCTGGTGCCCCTCTGCCGTCCAGCAGACTTTATAATCTGTCGGGCCCCGAGAGGGAGACTATGAGGCAATACGTGGCGGAGTCCTTAAGATCAGGAATAATTCGCCCTTCCACTTCCCCCCTCGGTGCTGGGTTCTTCTTTGTTTCTAAGAAGGATAAATCCCTGAGGCCCTGCATCGATTACAGGGGACTTAATGCAATCACCGTTAAGAATAAATACCCCCTGCCACTCATTGATTCTGTGTTCGACCGACTTCGTGACTCCAAGATTTTTACCAAGCTTGATCTTCGCAACGCCTACCACTTGGTAAGAATTCGAGAGGGAGACGAATGGAAGACAGCATTTAAGACTCCCCTCGGACATTTTGAGTATCTAGTTATGCCCTTTGGTCTCACCAATGCCCCAGCCGTCTTTCAAAACCTGATTAATGATGTCCTGAGAGATTTTTTGGACGATTTTGTGTTTGTTTACTTAGATGACATTTTAATCTTCTCTCGGGATCCCACTCAACACATTGGACACGTTAAAGCAGTTCTTCAAAGGCTCCTGGAAAATAAGCTGTACGTCAAAGCTGAGAAATGCGACTTTCACTCACCATCTGTACCTTTTCTGGGTTTTATTTTTGAGGAGGGTCGGGTTCGATCCGATCCTGAGAAGGTGAAGGCGGTGATGGACTGGCCTACACCCCAGGACAGACGACAGCTCCAACGGTTCCTGGGCTTTTCCAACTTCTATCGCCGTTTCATCAAGAACTACAGTCAGGTAGCCACACCACTGACTCAACTCACCTCTCCCATCCGTAAGTTTTTCTGGTCCCCAGAGGCTGAGACCGCCTTCCAGGAACTGAAGGGACTCTTTTCATCTGCTCCCATCCTCTCTCATCCTGATCCCCGTCGACAGTTCATCGTGGAGGTGGATGCGTCTGCTACTGGTGTGGGTGCGGTACTATCGCAACGATCCCCTTCGGATGGTAAGATCCACCCCTGTGCGTTCTTTTCTCGGCGATTGTCCCCCGCCGAGAGAAATTATGACGTCGGGGACAGGGAACTGTTGGCCATCAAGTTGGCCCTTGAAGAATGGAGACACTGGCTTGAGGGGGCCAACTTACCATTTGTAATCTGGACTGACCACAAGAATCTTGCCTACATTCAGGGGGCAAAGAGACTTAACGCCCGCCAAGCCCGTTGGTCACTCTTTTTTGCCCGTTTCAATTTTTCCATAACTTACATTCCTGGCTCATGCAACATTAAACCTGACGCTCTCTCTCGCCAGTTTTCGACTTCTGAGACCGAACCACCTGAGGACATTCTGCCCCACACCTGTACCGTCGCCATTATGAAGTGGGACATTGAGAGGGAGATTCTGGAGGCCCAAAGGAGCGAACCGGATCCTGGCACTGGTCCTCCAGGTATGAAATTTGTTCCCGCTTCCGTCATCGGCAAGGTCTTGCATTGGGTCCACTCGGCCAAGTTCTCATGTCACCCAGGTATGAACCGTACTCTGTCCCTTACTAAGAGACATTTCTGGTGGCCAAACATGGACAGAGACGTTCGCCAATACGTGTCCGCCTGTACCACCTGTGCCCGTAACAAGACCAGCAACAAACCCCCAGCAGGTCTCCTCCTTCCCCTTCCTACACCGGGGCGCCCGTGGTCCCACATAGCCCTGGACTTCGTCACTGGGTTGCCAGTTTCGGAGGGTAACTCAGTTGTCTGTACCATCATTGACCGTTTTTCCAAAGCAGCACACTTCATCCCCCTGATAAAATTGCCCTCAGCATTCGAGACTGCCCAGATCCTAGTAAAGCATGTTTTTCGATTGCATGGTATTCCCCTTGACGTTGTCTCAGACAGGGGTCCTCAATTCATCTCCCACATTTGGAAGTCCTTCTGCCAGACCTTGGGAGCCACCTCCAGCCTGACGTCGGGTTATCATCCTCAGTCCAACGGACAGACTGAGAGGTGCAACCAAGAGCTCGAAGCTGCTTTAAGGTGTGTCATTGAACTCAATCCAACCACCTGGAGTCAACATCTGCCTTGGGTTGAGTATGCACATAATTCCCAGACGTCGTCCGCTACTGGCCTCTCCCCCTTTGAGGCCTCCCTGGGGTACACTCCTCCCCTGTTTCCCTCTCAAGAAGCTGAGATTTCTGTTCCCTCTGTCCAGCACCATCTCCGTCGTTGTCGCAGGGTTTGGCGCCAGACCAGAGCAGCACTCCTCAGGACGGCCGACCAGAATAAACGATTTGCCGACCGACGCCGTTCTCGTGCACCCCTGTACCAGGTGGGGCAACAGGTTTGGTTGTCCACCAGAGACATTAAGCTGAAAGACACACCCAGGAAGTTGGCCCCCAGATTCATTGGTCCCTTTCCCATTGTCAAAATCATCAACCCTGCAGCCATCCGTCTACGACTACCCCCCACCCTGCGTATACATCCCACGTTTCATGTCTCCCAGGTCAAACCTGTCTCCGTCAGCCCTCTTCACCCTCCTACCCGCCCTCCACCACCGCCCCGGTTCATCGACAATGACCCCGTTTATTCTGTCCGACGCCTACTGGACGTTCGTCGCCGGGGCCGGGGTCGTCAGTATCTGGTGGACTGGGAGGGCTACGGTCCAGAGGAGCGTTCATGGGTTCCTCGCTCCTTCATCATGGACCCCTCCCTCATCACTGCCTTTTACAGGGATCACCCGGAAAAGAGATCGCCTGGGGGCGATGCTTGAGGAGGGGGTACTATAGGATTCCCTGCTTTCTCCTCCAGCAACCTCCACTCTGCAGCTAATCAACTGATTGACTACACCTGTTTCCTGCCATCAAGACTCCACACCCCTGCTCTACTTAAGCCACAACCTGACGTTCAACCAACGCTCGAACATTAATTACCTCTGGTAAACTGTGACAGCCAGTACAATACTAGACTTTGACTCGTCTGCACTAACCTGTCTGTCTTCTCCCTGCTTGTCCAGCTCTGCTCCAGTCATCCAGCTTGTCGGACCTTCTCCTGCCTGCCTCTGGTTGCCAACCCTGCACATCGAGATCACACTGAAGGATAACACTCAGACCATTCCACCAACTCTCAGCAACAGTAAGATACTTACCTCTTTGGACCTCCCGGATCTCGTGGACTCTTATCTTTAAGGATCGTCTGTACCCACGTTCACGACAGTAAGGCCTCCTTTATCCATCTTCAAATATTCTGAAAGGATCAACAGACTCCGTTACTCACCGCTCTCCCCTCTCTCTCCCACAGCCAAACACACCAACTACGCTGTAAATAAACTACCTTTTTGTATTCCCTTGTCCTTGTGTTTTTGGTCTGCCATTTGGGGTCATACTTATCAAACAATATGTTAGAATGTTCGAGCCAATCAGACCCTCAAGGCCAGACCAAAGACTGTCAAAGGGATCAAGCAATAGCAGCCTTACAAACTCAGAATGAAAATAACGAACGGACTCTAACTAAAATACTCTCCCAACAGAGTGAACTCGGTAGCATGTTACACGCTCTCGGACAACAAATGGCCGCCATCACTGTGGACAAACCCGCACCCGCCTACCGTTCCGAACCAACTTCGGCTCCGCTATCAACATGCAGACAGGAACCCGATGTCAGACCCACCGAACTTTTCGAAGGAGACTCCAGACTGGTTGGTGGCTTCCTCCTCCAATGTGAGCTCGCTTTCGCCCAAGCACCCACCAGGTACGCCTCTGATTCGGCTCGTATTTCGTACATCGTTTCCGCTCTCAAGGGCGATGCTCTTCAGTGGGCTCGCGCGCACCTTCGCTCACGCCCGTTGGCCTCGCTGCCTTTCTCCTCCTTTATAAGAGACTTTCGATTAGTTTTTGACCACCCTCTATTACAGGAGGAGGCACAACAAAGACTGTTTACCATTAGACAAGGCACAAGTTCAGTCGCTAACTTCTCCATCCGTTTCCGGATCATCGCGGAGGAGTCGGGGTGGGGAGAGATCGCACTAAGAAGCGCTTTCCGGAACGCGCTCAACGACAACATTAAGGACCAGATCGCCACCCGAGAACCTCCCCAAGACCTGGAGGACCTGATAAA
>NW_023622145.1:0-4955 GCF_014905685.2 Nematolebias whitei
TAAGAAGGTGCTATTTAAGAGACTGAGCTGAAAACAGCACCTCAGACTGAGGAAGTCTCTTGGATGAGAGACGAAACGTTTCTAGATTTCTTTTGCTTTGTTTTGCTTTTGTTTTTTTGAATGTCCAGAGGACCAGATTGAACTTTTTTGGATTTTTCTACCTGGATTATTGAGCATGCATCAGGAACAGATTAAAATTATCAGACATGCTTATTTGGATTTGTGTTTCCTTTTAATCTTGCTTCTCCCAGCTCCTCTGTAGAAGAATGTTATTTTTGGAAACAGAGACATAATGAAGGTACAAATTCAAGTATTGATCCCATCACGTTAGTATCGATACTGTCTGACACCAACACTGTAAGTGTATTGCTGCAGTGGAATCTCATTAATCCGGGACATGGCAAAGAAAACAGACAAAGCAACTGGGCTTCTGTTCTGTAGCTGAAGATGCAAGAAGTTCCAAGATAAAATGAGAAAAAATGGATTTGGGTTGCATTTACCTGCAGTGTGAATGTAGCCTTGTACAAAAAAAAAAAAAAAAATTAAAAATTAAATCGTAAGACCACAAAAGAATTGTTTTGTCAGGTATATTTTGTACTTTGTACAGTGCTCTGAGACAACATCTGTTTTGATTTAGCACTATATAAATATACTGAATTGAAATGAATATATTTTTATAGATGTATATTTTTGTAGACATATTGAACATAAATATATTTCCATACTGAAAACACATGCACTCTTTTAAAGCCATAACGACTGTCCACTCATTAACAAAGTGCCTAAATGGTCTTATTGTTATAAATCACTGTAATATAAATTAACAGTTAAACTGTTAATTTATAGTATAGTGATAGCAGTTGCATTATTTCCCCAACAGATGGCAAAATAGGACATTTCATTTACCAGTAATTTTAATTTACACATTTTTAAATTAAAATCACATTTGTATATATAGTTGGAGGATGTGATTTTGATTTCTCGTTCAAGAAGTGAAGCAACTCTGGTTCATATTAACAATAAGTCAAAACAAAAATAAACTAAGAGTAGATTTAAATGGCAGAGAATGAGAGAGAGTCAATATAAGGTTTAACAATGGAGCTGCTCAGAGTCCAGATTCACTGCAAAACACATTAAATATACATTCAGCGCAGTGCTTTTAGATACTGGCTCGATGCTGTAGAAGTTGCCTTTTTAGTATTTAAGAGTAAACAACAATTAATGCTTACAATATATTCTGGTATCTGCTAAATTTTGTTACTCTGTGGGAAAAAACCCTAATGGGTTCTGCAAAAGCATCTTGAATTTAAAATCAAAGCACAGAGTGCTCATTGACTTACATGACCAAATGTGTGGAGGTAACAGCAGGAAGAGAAAGAGTAGACAGCGCGCTGCCATGTTTTTCCAGTCTGGTACTGGTTCCAGTGAAGATCCTTCCTCTTCCTGTTGAGGTCCGTCCCAGGATAGCCTGCTGCACCATGGCCATGTCTCCGGCCAAAAGAGACGAAGGGTCTAAGGTTAAGAAAAGGAGGAAAATAACTAACCAATGCACAGTGTAATTAAACACTGCTTTACAAATTATATATATATATATATATATATAGAGAGAGAGAGATAACACCCACAAATCTGATGAAAAAATAAGCAGCATTGTTATAAAAGGATAATTTCTATAGATATTTATAAAAACATTGTTTTAACACACCCATATGCACACTACAGCTTCTCAAACATGTATTGTCTTACAACATTTAACATTAAAGAAAGAGAAAATTGCTCACCTGTAACTCCTAATATTTTTGATACAACTGGGCTTTTGCCCACCTCGGCACGAGAATCAGAAACTGGGTTTTCCTCGTTGTCAGGGTCAGACGTCCATGCAAAGAAACCAGGCAGCAGGAAAGTGATATTCTGTTGATGAAAAGCAGCGGTATAAATTGAAGGAAGGCTCGGCTCTCAGTCTGAGCAGCCTTCTTTAACTGGCCAGGTAGGCTAACCTTTCCCAGTAGCTCATCCTTGCTGTACCCAAACAGAGTGAGGGCCAGATGGTTGTGGATGCTGAAGATGGAGCCATCTGGATGTAGGAGGAGAAGGCTGCTCATAGGGCAAAACACCCAGACTGTTCCAGAGTATTCCAGAGCTGGGCTGGGCGAGTGGACGATGAATTCTGTAAAAGTTGAATTAAAACAAGTTCAAGTCACTGGATTAGTTTCAACATTGAGTAGCACTATCGGATTCCTTATTTCTAATCTGTTAAGTGGTCCCTAGTCCCTCTACCATATTATATAATGTTGCTATTTGGGAAACTATAAATTGTTGAATTTCCATTTTTTTTTAATGTCTTCTCTTTCTAAATATGCTACAATTCAACCAATTGAGAAACATATACCTAACTTTACAACCAATTTCACTTTTATCTGAACTACTTTACATTTGATCTTCAGTTATAATATCAAGTCTGGAGTTATATGATGCAACATTTTCAGAGGGCTTTCACAATAAATGGTGGAGCATAGTCAGTTATTAATTTTCTTTACACATTATTTAGCATGTTTAAAATTCCATAGAGATTTGTGTCACTTTACTAAGTTTTAAAACAACGTTCTCAGGATTTGAAGTTCCCCGATGGTATTTTGGCAACACAAGAGGAGAGTTTTGCATGTTTTGTTCTCTATTTGGAAGTTCAGTACTGTTCTTTCAGAAGGTGCAACTTACTGTTTTTGTGCTGTGGTTTTCCGCATAGTGCTGCCCCCTGAAGTTTTACACAGAGTGGGACTGATGCACCATTCCTGCTTTTCCCATGCACTCTCTGAACCCTCAAAGTCTGGAAAATAAAACGAAAAAAGTAAAATCAAAGATGACAGAATTACATATTGTACAAGGTTAAATAAAAAATGAGCAGCAATTTGTTTCCTGCATCCTTCTTGAATATATAAAAAGCACAATGGCAAACAATACAAAGCAAAGGTTAAAGTATAAATCAGCTGAGAGTGACTCAGTACAGTGTGCTTACTTTAGACAAAGCATGGCCATAAAGAGGAATTTGTAATGAGGGAATTAATTCCCATACAGATACTCCTTTTAAGTCCTCCGGGTTGTGGTATCCATGGAAATGAGCAAATGCCCAGTCACAGTTAAGGATGGAGCCCTAAAACAAAAGTAAATGTACATATTCAATATAAATTAAAAACAAAATCAATTAAAAGCTGAGGATTAGCTCTGAGGACCAGTAAATATTGATGTACTTACATCTTGTGAAAAGTTCACAAGTCCGAATACCCTCTCTACATTTTCCAACATGACAAACCAGTAGTCTTCATTTTGCGACGGTCTGTATGTACACAGAGATACTGGCACCTCTCCAGATAATTTCACAGCATCCACCTTGCAAAAACACAACAGTCCAATATAAATACACAACACATTTACACTAATATTTTAGTACATATGTGGGAAATGATAGATGCTTTACTGACGTACGACTGAATTACACGTGTAGAAATCAAACAGTATAGTTTATTTCATACCACTTTTCCAGAAACAGATGCAACATGTCCATTTGCTAGTGGATAATCTTCTTCCAGTGCTTCTTCTAGGACTTGACTGGTTTTCTTTAATACTGAAGAAAGCTTCTTTCCAATCAGTTCTTTAGTAGAGCACTCAAACAGTTTGCTTGCTTGGTCATTTGCTGACAATATCTAAGTTAAACATGAAAAGGATACATTTAAAATGCATAATCACTGACGTATTAATAACCAGTACTGCTAGTGCATGTATATTACCTCTCTGGTTTTATGGGAGACAGTAAGAACTACTTTGTTTGGATTAAGGGCAGCTGGATATCCAAGCAGGCAAAACTCTCCAGAAATAAAAAGATTAAGAAAACCATCTTCTGTCTCTGATGCAGTGGATGGCTGTGGCAGGAAGTGAGTAGAAACTTGGGAACCAGGAAGTGTGTGACCAAGCAGATGGCTTTTTCTTCTTGTGTTGGAGCAAACATCAAGATGTTCACCTACAGGCAAAAATGATCCTGCTTAGTGCACAAACAGAAGAGTTTTCATTTGCTGAAAATAAAAGTTAAAGCTTATATCATATACATTCGTTTTTATGAGGCATACAACCATACAGCCTTACCTATCAGGGAGTCAAAATAAACATAACGACGTTGCAAGTCATTGAGGCTTTTCTGGTACTTTGGTTTCTGAGTGCATGGATAAGACTTATTCAGGTGAAAGTCCTCGTCCAGAAGGTCACAGGAGAGTTCAGGCAGCTCGGAAAAAGTCTTCCTTTGATCCTTGATGCTTTGGTTTGCCATAATTTGCACAGCAGTCGACAGCGACATTACGTTTTATCATCTGGGACTGATATAATTGACACAATTTAAACAAATAGAACTGCTTTAATGACAAAGTTACTTACATCGAATTAAAGAAACACCTACCTCAGCTAGTGCGCGGTTTGTATTTTTTGTTAGGACAGACAGCAGGCAGTTTCAGTTGACGTTAGTTGACAAGGTAACGACGTCTCCCAAGAGCTATCATCAGGCTGCTAACTTAATGCTAATGCTACTTTCAACACACTCGCTCGGTTCTGTTTGGAAACAAATTAGCAAGGTCTTATTACTGGCTTCAGTTCAACGGGTCTGCGTGAGCGTATTGTCTGCACAACTTTGTGACCATTCAAACTGAACTGCAGACTTCATTATTACGACTACACCTATAGTGGTGCGTTCAGTTGACTTATTTTGTAACCGGCGGGCTTCGGGCACCAAATAGACACAGAGTATTTTTTAGCCAATCAAATTACTTGTTCCTCAACGCGAAAGCTTATTGGATAATTAACAGACAACGCCCGCCCCCGTTTCTATGGAAACACTGTTACAAGTTGCTCGACAAAATAAAACAAAAATGAAAATACATTGTACATATATACTTACATACTTATATATATATATA
>NW_023622146.1:0-2032 GCF_014905685.2 Nematolebias whitei
CCTGTCACCTCTGAGCTTACGACGGGTTTCTGGGACTGAGAGAAGCATCTGGTCTGCTGACCTCAGAGAGCGCGGTGGGACATATGGCTGCAGAAGATCAGTGAGATAGGATGGGGCGGAACTGTTCAGTGATTTAAAAACATACATGAGAATTTTGAAATGGATCCAAAGGTGAATGGGTAGCCAGTGCAGGGAGGCCAAAACTGGCGTGATGTGCTCTCTATAGCCTGTACCAGTTAAAAATCGGGCTGCAGCATTTTGGACCAGTTGTAGACGAGCAATGGAGGACTGACTGATTCCAAACAGAAGTGAATTGCAGTAATCAAGCCTAGATGTTATGAAGGCGTGGATCACTGTCTCGAGGTTCTTTTTGGAGAGTATAGGCTTCAGCTTAGACAGCCGTCTCAGCTGAAAAAAACAGGATTTGACCATCATGTTTACGTGACTGTTGAGTTTTAAGGACGGGTCCATTATCACCCCCAGATTAGTCACCTTTTGTTTCTCTAGCGGGGCTAGAGAGAAAAGGTCAATGTCATGGTTCATGAGTGAGCCACTGGGATGGAACAGCATGACTTCAGACTTCTTCTCATTGAAGCTTAAGAAGTTTAAAGCCATCCAGTCCCGGATGTCAGCCAGGCAGTCAAGAAGAGGCTGAATAGAGCGTGTGCCTCTGTGCCTCAGGGGGAAGTAAATTTGGCAATCATCGGCATAGAAATGAACGGGTATGTCGTGTTTGCGGAAGATAGCACCTAGTGGCAGCAGGTATAAAGAAAAGAGAAGGGGACCGAGGATGGACCCCTGCGGTACCCCCCACTGGAGTGCGGTCGATGCCGAACTAAGATCTTTGATATTGACACAGAAGGTTCTGTCAGAGAGGTAGGACCCAAACCATTTAAGGGCTGACCCTGTGATGCCCACCCACTGCTCCAGTCTAGAAATGAGGATATTGTGGTCGATGGTGTCAAAAGCAGATGTAAGGTCCAATAGGACAAGCAGCACAGAATCACCTGCGTCTGTGGATATGAAAATGTCATAAAAACCTTCAGTAGAGCAGTTTCAGTGCTATGGAGAGATTTGAAGCCAGATTGGAATAACTCAAGGATAGCGTGATCCCCCAAAAACTGTTTCAACTGAGACTCCACAATTTTTTCCAGTAGTTTAGAGGTGAATGGGAGTCTGGAGACAGGCCGGAAGTTGGACATGACTGAGGGGTCAAGGTTAGGTTTTTTCAGGAGGGGCTGGACAGCAGCATGTTTAAAAGTCTTTGGCACCACACCTGAGGATAAACTGCTATTCAGAATAGCGAGGATAAAAGGACCCAGGGTAGGAAAAACTTCCTTTAGTAGTCGAGGGGGGACCACATCAAAGGGGGAACCAGATGGCTTCATGCTGCACATTACTTGCTCCAGAGAGGACAGAGAGATGGGCTCAAAGTGGTCAAACACAGCCACACACTGAGAAGGGATGGACAGATCATGAGCTGGTGGAGAAATGAGTGCCCGGGTGTTTGCCACTTTTTCTAAAAAGAAATGGAGGAAGTTCTCACACAGCTCAGTTGAGGCTTCCAGAGGTGAAGGCTCACTGAGGTGTAGAACTGAGTTCAGGGTGGAGAAAAGAACTCGGGGGTTGTGGGAGTTGGAGACAATTAAATCAGAAAAGAATTTACATTTGGCAGCTTTAACGGTTTTCTGATAGTGACGATAGTGACGATGGTGGTCACTCAATGTTTGTTCAACTGTCATCTAAAGGTCCGTTTCAGGTCCATTTCTGGTGATTTATGGAGCATTTGAACACATGGAAACTAAGAATTTGGACTTGTAGCAGGACACCAGCAATTTGATGTCAATTGATGGAAGATTCTCAAAATTAGGTCTCAAATTAAAATGAAGATGTTTTGTTCTATTGAAAATAAATCAGTGCATTCCACTCAAATTATTACCAGGATGCAAACTATTCCACAATCATAAGATTTATTGTAATCAAAAGTAAAATAAAATAAAGAAATACAGCAAAATAAAACAAAAGCTTTTAC
>NW_023622146.1:2132-4955 GCF_014905685.2 Nematolebias whitei
GTTTGTTCTATTGAAAATAAATCAGTGCATTCCACTCAAATTATTACCAGGATGCAAACTATTCCACAATCATAAGATTTATTGTAATCAAAAGTAAAATAAAATAAAGAAATACAGCAAAATAAAACAAAAGCTTTTACATCATCAAGTATGAAATTTGATAATAATCTTTCAACATTGATTTACAGTGGTATTAAACCAGCTTGTTGTAAAATGATTGAAACATGATTGAATTATCACAGAAATATTTTGAACAGTAGAACTTTTGGATGAATTTGTCATTTTAGGAGATGAACTAAATGAGGATGATGCTCATGTAAAACTTGTCAAATCTTCTCTGACAAAACCAAACATCTTATTCTGCTGTTGACTCTTGTTTGGTGTCGTTTATTGGATTCAACAAATAAGTCTTAAGAAACAAAACATATTGACAACTTCATTTACTCATTGAACAAACTGGAGCCTCAGAAGCATGTGGAAGAACCATACACAGCCACAACAGCCTGGCACCTCTTCATGCTGCTCACCAGCTTGGTCACACACTGCTGTGGGATGGCATCTCATTCTCTACCAACATTTGTTGCAAGTCAGTCAATGTGATTGTTCATAAAACAACTCCTTGTCAACAACATGCTGCTGTGAAAGAACGTTACATGAGCTACTAATAAATCCACACATTTGCACGACACCACTAGTTTAGTTTGTCACAGTTTTTATGCAGGAACATGTTCAGTTTAGAAAACAGTGACAAACTAAACAACAATGTTGTGTAAAAGTGTAGATGTTTAATATTAGCTAATATAGCATTTTATCAGATTGGTATGTCATTATTGAGAAAGAGGTTGTTGTTATTTTAAAACCTGCAAAACTATAATAATCTATTTTTTTGGATAACTGTTTCATTGAAAAAAAAATTAAATCTGCTTTCATTTTTATTACTACACCAACTAATAAAATGTGACATAACTATTGTCACTACTGAAAAACATAACATTTTAATTACATTAACATATGAAAAAAATTAATGAAGACATCAGACTATTGTCAGAAAATAAAGTGTATCAGGGTGATAACACTTTGATTATGATTTCCAACAGTTATTTGTCTGCAACAGCACAGTTACCCTTTCAGTTTGTAGTCATTCTGATAAAAGCTGCAACTACTGACGAGGTCTGTGGTGGATTTTGAGTCGTGCTTTTTTTCCATTCTAATGCAAAAGAACAAAGATAAATCAGGGATATGTACACACATAAACTAAGTAAAAACCACTGGTCAGTGTTTCCCCTAAATAACTTGCCACAGTGGGGCTCTCATCTCGCCGCGTGTTGTTTGAACCGACAGTTTTTGAGTTGGGGGTGTCAGCGTGAAAGTTCAGCAAGAGGGAAGAGGCTGCCTTTAGATGTTTAAATTGTGCACCTGTATTGCGAGACACCAGTTTAGCGTTACGTCAGTGCTGACAGGTGGTTGGGGGGGGGGCGGTAGACGGGCGCTTGGTTCTGTTGACGGGGCAGGGCGCTCCGCTTGTATAATGGCATTGGATCGGTATCGGCAAAAATGCTAAACCACAGGTATCGGTATCGGAAGTGAAAAAAAAAAAAAAAGTGGATCGGTGCATCCCTAGTTAATGTGGTATACAGGGAATGAGTTCAAATACAATAAAAATTAAAGATGTCAGGAAAAAACAAATTCTCAAACAATCAGGTGTAGATTTCATCAACTCTAATAACACAAAGCTTTGGAGGAACAGTCAGAATACAGAAAGTCAACGCATTACAAGTACACAAAACTCCCAATGCTTGCTCTGCCTTGGTTCTGATCCTAGTCTTGTCCTAATGTTTACAGAACCAAACTCAGACAGATACTATAAAGAACAGTCTCACAAAAGAAAACATCCTCCAGGTTCCTTACAGTGGAGGGGAATGATGAGCATCTAGCCAGCTGTTACTGACACCATCATTCCACAAACAGTGATACCAAAGCATTATAATAACATACCATTCAGATCAAATGACACAGAATAAGATAAGATGGCTCACACATAAGGATCATTATATAATGAAGTATCACACAAATACATGTTTCCCCTGACAAACGCATAAACAGCATTCAGAATACACAACCTACAGATGTGGACAGTAACCGTGGTAACGGAGCACAAACCTCCACACCTCACAGAATATTTAACAACAAATCTGAGAACTGAACACTTTAGTTCTGTGTGACCTCTTGTGGGTCTTTAATAGGTCATGGGACAAATCCTGTACTGGGTTTTTGAGTTTGTGGCAACTCACTGGGAGCAAACAAACTCCACTTGAGTTAGGTGCAGGATGGTGTCAGGTAATTTTAGCTTCATGTTGTTTGCTTTCCGATAAGCAAAGGTAACCACTGGAAGTAGCGATAAGCACCTTTGCTTGCAGCTTCTCCTCCAAGGGGTCCGGAAGCTTACTTCAGCGCCGTAGTATTACCTGTAGCTGTCTAAAGTAGCCTCATTAAGGCTGCGACGAGGTGATTCATCCAGAATATTAATGACCTTAAATCAGTGAGTCACACCCTGATCTCACTCTGTTACCTCGAACCTCCAAGCAGCAGGGATGGATCTTCTGGTCCAGAGAAACTCGCGTTGTGGCCGCTCACCTCTTACTTTAGCGTTGCAATTGTTAACTGTTCTGGTAATTTTTAGTTGCCCTGGAAATGGGCACAAGGGTGTTGTCACTCAATAACTAATGAACCTTTCAAAATCTCCTTTATTGGTGTTGTTAAGTGAACCAAGCATTATCATGTTTTTGTTCAATAAGGGTGAAATAATAGTCCAGAATTATTCAT
>NW_023622147.1:0-4954 GCF_014905685.2 Nematolebias whitei
ACCAGATTGAACTTTTTTGGATGTTTCTACCTGGATTATTGAGCATGCATCAGGATATTTTTTCTGCATGCTTTTCATTCAATGTTATCTTTTTGATGAATTTGTTTTGTTTATTTTGTCTCTTTTAAATGAATGAATAAATGAATAAAATAAAATATTAAATGGCTTTAAACATAAGTTCATGGCATAAACCAACACAGACATGTTCCTGCTTTTAGAATTTTACATTGCTTTATAATGTAGCTGTTTTTGTTTAGTTTTTTTATATATAATTTTCTTGTATTTTTCAATTCATATGCTTTTTTATGATTTTCTACTGTTGTACTGATAAATATCTCTGGGGGGTAAACTATATCTTGGCTGCAAGTATCAAGCTGTGAAATCCTTTGTTTTCTACAACCGATAGTGGTTGGTCATTAACTATGATGAAGTTTAGCAACATCTCAGTAAACATTCAAGCTCCGTGGATTCAGAGGTGTGTTGTTCTTGTTCAGTCCACAGCGGGCGGTCTGATTTCAGTCAGCTGCGCTCAGTCTGCCCCTCCTCCTCCGAGATGGGCAGACTGAGCGGGGCAGATTGGCGCAACTGGCCGGGGTCGGGCTGCCTGCTACGGGTTCAGCGAGAGGACCAGACCACTGAAGCCCCAGAGCTCAAATGTCCAACGTAAACCTAACTTTAACGTGGTTTAATGTGTCACTATGGCTCTGCAGACATTGCACAATGCTGTCTTGCTTTGTGGTGTTTCTAGTGTAAAATACTTCACAGCGGACATGTTTAGATGAAAAGTTGGTTAGCTGTTAGCCACAGTGCTGCTAGCTCAGTCCTCATGTTGTAGCTGGCTGCAAACTATGAAATGGATTTCCTGAATGTGAGGCGGGTCTTATTACTCTGGGTCCATGAGACACGGCTCCATTCAGGAAATCCATTTCATAGTTTGAAGCCAACATGCTGAACAGCTGGCAGGGAATCACATGAGAAGTTTCAGCAGACATAGACATGCATCATGGATCGGAAATCTCTGCAGGTTGGGTCGAAAAAATCCGATACTTAAATTCTGCTGGTATTGGAGGTCGATACCGATACCGGATCAGATCGGTCCCATCCCTAATTACCATTGAAATAAATTGACAAAACTCAATTAACATGCATCACTGCATCGAGTGAGTCTTCATAACAACTATTGTTTGTGATAAAGTAGGATAATTACTGACTGTCAAAACAGACTCAGGGTTGTTCATTTTCTCAGAGTAGTGTTAACATAAACCCAGGCATACTCAAATGTATTGCTGTTTCTTACCTTCAGTCTCTCATTTACAATATTTTGAGTATTTACAAGGGGCTGGACTCATGGGAGGAAGCGGTAAGTATCTGTGGATGCACAATAAAGATGGTGCATATTGCTTCTAGATAGAGGATCTTCTGGAAGGCTTTGTAAAAAAAAACTGAGAAGGTTTTCTCAGGTTGCAGGGTATCAGGCCTGGAGAGGAGGATTCCAGGTTCCTGGAATGTGAGTATGGTAGGTGAGTTTTGCAGGCTCTTGTAGGAGAGTGGCAGGCTGGACCAGGTTGTAGAGGTAAGTGAGTGATCTTTCCAGTTGCAGTGTTCCTATGAGAATGACTGGTTTTAGGATGATGGGTCCAAGGTAACCAGGCTGTAGGATGAAGGTAGGTTCCAAACTTGGAAGATTCAGGTGTAGGGACACATCAAGGTTTTTCTATCATTAACTGTTATTCTTTTGATACTTTGGAAGTAAGACTGACTCTCCATTCACAAAACTGGACAGTAAGGAACCACATGTTATCATATATAAGATGAATAACAAAAACCTGTTATTTTAATTAATTGAACACCTGGTATTAGGATTTCAGCAAAGCTGAAAGTTCCTTTTGTATGAGAACTTTTCCATCTGACCTGTAAAATATAACATCTAAAACGTACGCTTATCTCTTCCGAAAAGGGAGGATTCATCCTCCAGTTTTAGAGTGTGAGAAAGACCCCAATGTTTTTCAAGGACTCTTCTTTCCATCTCACGGTAGAAATCATTTCTTTAACAAGTTAAATGTCTGAGTTCTCCTGAACACAATTGAATGTTTTGCTGTAAAAATGGCTAAGTTTATTTACTTTCTAAGCTCAATAGTCAGTAATCATGCATAAAGGAAGTTGATATAAAACTGGTGTTCAGAAGTTACAACTGTGTGCATAAGTTCTAATGAAAATGTTTATGGATGAGTAAAAAGCTGCTTAGAAGTTTGATTATTCTGTTATATTGAGAATTTACCAAAAGGCAGAGTAAATTATCATCTATAAAGTTAGCTAAATTAAGTGTTTTGGCTAGATGTGATTTGTCAATTTAGGAGAACTTAATTCTAATTAATAATGATGAAATTTTTATACTGGACAACTTCTTATCTGGGACATCAGAAACCAGCAGAGAAAATCTGAGCAGCTTCTTCCTACCGATTGGAAGGTGGTCTGCAATTCAGCCGCCCGGAGGGTTACCAGAACTCTTGAGATGACTTATGCGCCGAAGGTGGGATTTCCCTCGACACTGGAAATCAGCTGAAATCTAGAGTCGAAAGTTGGCTCCCGAGGGGGGTCGGTTGATGAGCTCCCGGAGGGCTGCGTTTTCTCCTTCTGGTAGCAAAGATCTTCTGGCAATAAATATCCAATTGTTTGACCTTACTTCTTCAAAAGCTTCTTCCAGACTGCTCTAAGCCAAAATGTCAGGAAATAAATTTCTTTGACTTAGAGGCGTTACAATGTGATGGTCTAGCCAATCACGACAGAAGGGTGCACCTTCTTTCAAGTTACTTGTTGAACTTTAATGACCTTAATAAAAATATTAAATGGCTAATTTACTCTGCTTTGGTAAATTCTCAATATAACAGAATAATCAAACTTCTAAGCAACTTTTTACTCATCCATAAACATTTTCATCAGAACTTATGCACACAGTTGTAACTTCTGAACACCAGTTTTATATGAACTTCCTTTTTGCATGATTACTGAGTATTGAGCTTAGAAAGTAAATAAACTTAGCCATTTTTACAGTAAAACATTCAATTGTGTTCAGGAGAACTCAGACATTTAACTTGTTAAAGAAATGATTTCTACCGTGAGATGGAAAGAAGAGTCCTTGAAAACAATGGGGTCTTTCTCACACTCTGACTGGAGGATGAATCTTCCTTGCGTACGTTTTAGATGTTATATTTCACAGGTCAGATGGAAAAGTTCTCATACAAAAGGACCTTTCAGCTTTGCTGAAATCCTAACACCAGGTGTGCAATTAATTACAATAACAGGTTTTTGTTATTCATCTTATATGATAACATGTGGTTCCTTACTGTCCAGCTTTGAATGGAGAGTCAGTCTTACTTCCAAAGTATCCAAAGAATAACAGTTAATGATAGAAAAACCTTGATGTGTCCCTACACAGGAAACAGATTCTCATCTGCGCGGAGCACAAGGAAAACAGAACTAGTTCTTAATTTCTCAAATTGCATGAGGCACTCTGGCGATTCAGTGAATACCATGTAGTAGAAAATGTCTCGGCATCCAGCAGGTGGCTCATTAGAGAGATAAGCCACAACTGAAGAGAACAAACTGCTCCCTGTCATTCAAGAGCTGCAAAAAGGTGACGTGAAACAGAAAATACTGGAATCTGTACACAGACAACAATTGTGCTTATTGCTCATTTAGAAAAACTACAGCAGGACATGCCTGATAAACTGCTATCACTGTTTCATTTTTATAGTTTATGCGTGTAAGTCATGCTTACAGTGATCTAAGTAGGTCCATACCTACTTTAATTTTGTTTTACAGGGAATAGCCTGCAGATCATAGTTCTGTCCTCTTAAAAAACAAGGTGACAGTTTATCTTTTTTATACTATCATGAGTCATGTGGTATTCCTGTTATCAGATGTATTCATCTCCTTTCAGTCATTGGAGCAGACATCACTCTGGTTTTTGTATAGGACGAGATATTAAACATCAGTTTCTCTTTTTCATTTCCCTTTTGTCACATCTCTATAACTGAGACTTACCATCCAATTTTCATCATAAACTGCCAAACTTCAGTCTCAGCTCCCTCCCGCAACATGTTCATGATGTACATTGGATTGGATACCCACTTTTGGCTAAGAGAAGCATATAGTCAGCTTCGATCGACCCCGGACATGGGTGAAGCGCTCTTGACACAAATCGTTGCTGTCAGCTCCTGTGATGGCTGCCTGTCTCATCAGCCCGTCTCCTCACTGCTGACATGGTATGATGGGAGATGATACTGAACAACAGAACGTTGGCTCTCAGATGTTAGCAGGGGGCCCGAGGGCGTCAAAGACCCTGACAGACGCCACTTTACAGCTTTAAACCCAGGGTCTTAAAATGACACTTGACACAAATTGAGGTTGGCTTTTTTCTGTTGAAAAAGTGTCTCTCTGTGCGTGTATGTGTGTGTGTGCGTGTGTGTGTGTGTGTGTGTGGGGGGGTTATATGCAAAAATAAATAAATAAATAAAAATAAGCAGGAAAGCTTCCCTTCCTACACTTTTCCCTACTATTACTCTGATAATTTATTTGCTGTTCAATGTGACATGCTACCCTCTCAAATGCCATCAGTTGAGGGATATTAAACATATCAACTGTTCATCTACATACATTGTCAAAAGTCATAAACTCATTAAAAAATATATTATGCAACATATGTAACTTTAACCTTTCAAGCCTGATGTAACTTCTATGTTATGACAACTTTCTTATAGCACACTTTTTTTTTTCCTTTTAAATTATTGATAAGCAAAATGAAAATAAAACTGAAAATGAAAATGGAAGTTTTATCCTCTTGTGGATTTTAAAATCAACAACTTAAAAAAAAATGCTTTGGCCTTCCTTTCTACTTTTATTTTGGTGCAAATGCAAAAATGTAAAGTCTGCACAAAAACAGTTTTCATTATAT
>NW_023622148.1:0-4954 GCF_014905685.2 Nematolebias whitei
AAATCCACCCTTTTCCCCTTAAACCATCTTGACTTTAGGCATTTTAAAATCAATATCACCTTCAAGTTTTGGGGCTTTTTAATTTAACGTCAAGATCTGGGCTCTCTAATTCTGGACCTTTGATGTTCAATGTTTGACAATATCTGCCTTTCAGAGTGTTGATGTCAACTTTTGGACCCTACTTTTTGCCCCTTTTAATCCAAATAATGGCTTCCAGCCCTCAGCTCTTCAGCTGACACATCATTCATCTCAGCTGCATGCACTCCTGCCTGCATTAATGCCCTCCAGAAAGCAGAACGAGTAAGTTCCTGCATGTTTTTCTGGCCGTCCCTTCTCGGCCCACAACCCATGGGTTGGCTAAATGATTTTTTCACAGCTTTCAGCTCTGTGTTCCTCTCTGTGAACGCACAGCGAGCGCATTCCTCAGCACATCTCTGCTCGCACTCCCCTACGGTCACCCGATGACCCTGTAAATCAGCACAAACTTCAAACAACGGTCTCGAGTCTTGCAAAGCTCCGACTCGATGCGCTGAATTCATTACCTGACCTCCACCTTTATCTAACAGCCTCGACACTCGAGCATCTGTGGGTTGTGATATTTTAGACAAGTAAACAACTTCTTTGTCTCTTGAGATGTAACCGTCCAAACTCGACGGATTCCATCCGTCATCCAACCTTGCAACATAAGCTCCGACTCGCTCCGGCGAAACATCACGCTCTTTCTTCCTCCTTTTAAGCCTGCATATCTGACCGACCGCGCCCTCAGCTACATTAATCAAGCGGTCTAGCTTGCACTCTGTCTGCGCATCAGATAACAACTGTTTTCGTTGTAAAAACTGTTTCTCTTTCTCCTGAACTTCCTCAACACATTTCTCTTTCTTTCTCTTAAATTTTCCTCGCAACCGGGACACCTGCTCCACCGCCCTGCTTATTCTCACAAACTGAGCACCGAGCCGTTCATTCAACAAGCAGGCGGTCCTCACATTCTTGTTTACTCCATTGAGCCTGTAATTGCATTTTCTGATTTTATGCTGAAGTCCTGTCACTGGTGTCATCTTTTCTGACCTCTATTGCCTGCAAAAGTGGTCAAAACATCACTCGGACTATCTGCTTGCAGAAAAATTGTTCTAATAACTAAGATGGGCTTCTTCCCCCCTCTTCAAAAACAACAAAAACAACTGGGATGGGACTTCTTCCCATCCCGGTACAACTTTTTCTCCGTTCAGCTCACGCCTCCTCAGGCGTCTGAATCAACTTTTTTCTCTGTTTTAAAACTCTCACACAAAGGCTCGGGCGTCCCCTCCACCTCTTAAACACAAAGCCAGGGTTGGATAACTCTTCCAACCCGGCACAACCATGCAACTCGCATCAACATTTCTCTCAACACTTTTTTTTTTTCCCTCATTTGAATATGGTGCAGCCGTTCAGAATTATTTATTTAAATTCTTAACATCCCATCCTCGTCGCCAAAAATGTATTATGAAATTCTTTATCAAAAGGGCTCGTGAACGGTCGGCACAGATATTCAGACAAGAAGGAAAAATAAAACACAGAGGAGGCTGTTACTGCTAGGAGTAATAAGTGTCCTTTATTAACCTGCCACAGAAAACAGCCAAGCAAAAAACATGTACACTCGTACACTCTTAACACACAGATTGATATGAAATAACTTCTCACCGTGACACTGGCCGGGAAGTCGTTTTCGACCCAGGTAAAGAAGAATCACATCAAAATGGCGTATGGCACCAGCGCGCGGCTGATCCACACAGGACTCCCAAAGATTAAGTTGCCTGTCACACTTCCTCTTATACCTTCTTCCCTGACCGGATCGCGTGAGAGCAGTGGAAAACAACTTTGATGGTTACCAGAACAACGGATGAGGAGCTGGTGATTTATTACAAATAAGGAGCACGGTGACCTCAAGGCGGGCCAAGACCCTGAAGCCAGAAATACTCCTTAAACTTTTACAAAGCATTCCTAAAGAGGGAATACACACCCCTCCATCCCTCTGCAAACCATCAAAGAATGTCCCAAATATTAACAAAGGCAACATAAATCATTCCCCCCTTTGTCTTTGTGACATGTTAAACAAAGTACAATCCCTAATATGTGAATAACACGTTGTATAAGTGTGTTTCCAAACTACATGTAAATGAGTGTAATATAAGTATAAATTGACATAAAAGCATTAAAATAATCATTTCTATATCATTCCACCCTTGCTTTTATGGCAATTTAGACATTTAATTCTGAATAAGTAACACACACAAAATGTATATGTTTGAATAGGCATAAAGGCAACTTAACACCTTATAAAACATATTTTCATATCAGTGTAGAACCACTAGACTGAGGAACAGCTTCTACCCTGAGGCTGTTAGACTCATGAATCTCTAACTAGAATAATCACTGTGAAAAACCATATCATGTTGCTGCTGATCTGTTTCATGTTGCTGCTGATCTGTTTCAATGTTGATCTGTTCATGCGTGCACATCTGCTCACAGACTCATGTTCATGTTTGTGCTGATGTTCAATGTTTTATGTTATGAGTGCTTAGTGTATATTTAGTTGATGTTTTTCTTAGTTCATATCTTAGATGTTATTACTGTTTTTCTTAGACATTTTATTGTTGGATGTAACTGGGACCCCGTGTACATAATTTCGCTCCACCACATGTACCACATGAGGTGCGAATGACAATAAAGAAACTCTGACTCTGACTCTGATTACTCTGGCTTCATGAGACACGCCGCCGTTCAGGAAATCCATTCCATAGTTTGAAGCCAACATGCATCATGGATCGAAAATATCTGCACGTGGATAGGAAAAATCCGATACGTAAATTATGCTGGTATCGGAGGCCGATACCGATACTGGATTAGATCGGCCCCATCCCTAATTATTACAGCCTCATATAAAATCATTTATGATCATGATATCGGAACTGGATCGTTATCGGCCGATATTCAGATTCAGGGATCGGATCGGAAGTTTAAAAAAGTGGATCGATGCATCCCTAGTTATAACCATTATACCTTCAAAATGAACAGAGTAACTATCTAAGCTTAATCATTCAACCTTTATTTAGACAGGTTAATCTCATTGAGCCTCAGGGACTCATTTACAAGAGAGACCTGATTTCAACAAAGAGTAATGACAACGGTGGATAACAACGACAACAATTAAGTCATAAAAGAGACATACAGATTTTTTTGATTTTTTTTTGCAAATTAAAATAAAATAAAATGGCAACCAAAAGGACAGTCAAAAGGAAAAAAGGAGAGGAAACTCCCCCCCCCCCCCCAGCTAGATTATAAGGCGGTGTAGAAAACTAAAAACAGGAACATGTCTGCATTGATTCTTGCCAGGAACTTAACAGATGTTTAAAGACACTTAGAGAGGTCAAGGTCGAGAGCTTCAGATCTTTTTACAAGATGTTCCAGGAAACGGGAGCGGAGTAGGAGAAGGCCCTTTTGCCTAGTTCAGTTCTCACTGAGGGGACGCTGCATGTAATGATGTCCTGAGAGCACATGCTGTAGCTGCACTCACGCAGAGACATGTAGGAGGAAATGTATGAAGGCAACAGACCAAGCAGTGATTTAAAGATGAAAATGTACCAGTGGGAGAGTCTGCATTAAGTTAATGATGTCCAGTTAACCAGTGAAAACCTCTATACAGAACAGTGCCAAACACCTACATAACTGAAATTATTTAAAAATTACTTACCGGTAAAACTCAGTCTTATCTAAGTCATGTGATCGGAAGTCAAATAGTACCAGTAGAATGCGGTAAATATTCATTAAATTAGAACCATTGATTTTTATTGGTAAACACTTGATAACAACTGTGTTTTTTTTTCTCCCTCCCGTTGTCTCCTCGGCTGTTTAATGCCCGTTTAAGCTTAAATGAAATACTGGTATTTTAAACACATATTTACCATACACAGAAATATTTTTTTAAACTTTTATTTAAATATGTACCAGTCTTGACTGACTGCTTTAAAAATAAATCTGACGACTTGTCCACCGATCTACTCTCATGGACGGAAAGGGGAGGGGGGAAGACTCTTTTCACCGCTTCATGTTTGGATGTGACTTTAAAATGAGATCCTGGTATTTAAATACAAATTTACTGACCCAGAAAGATAGAGAACCAGTTTGATGATGCTTAGGTGGACGGTGATTGGTGTCACCTGGTGATGAGCGGCTGAGATCACGTAGGAGCTGTGCAGCGTAAGTAAATGACAAAATTCAGGTAAACCAAACAAATTAAATTAAAATAAATTAAACTCAGGTAAAACAATCGAATACATTCAATAAAACAAACTGGACGAGGAGACGTTGGACAGTCTTGAGAGCTACCTGGACGCGTGCTTTGAAAAAATAGTGATGGGTAAACCTCAGAACACTGCGCCCACAGCTACTCCAACATCCAAGCGCACGCGTTCGGAGAGCTCAAGCGGCACGTCCACGTCTCCTGAGAAAAGCTTCACCGATGTTCTGGAGTCCATCGACAAAAAGTTATCAAGTTTAGATGACCGACTGGCTCTCGTTGAAGCTCTCCACAAAGAATTTCAAGCGTTGAGGGAATCTCTGGAGTTCAGCCAAGATCAGGTGGCGTCGCTAGCTGCAGAAAACCAATCTCTGAGGGGAGACATTAAAGATCTCACTGAGAGGATGACGCAGATATGCGGAGAAAACAGAAAAATGAAAGAGTCCATCCTGGACCTTCAAGCTCGGAGTATGCGGGATAATCTTGTCTTCTCTGGGATCCCTGAACGAGTATAGGAGGACGCAGAAGCTACGATCCGTGAGTTTATCCAACGTGAGCTGAAACTCCCAAGTGAGACCGTAAAAAAGTTCACTTTCCATCGTGTTCACCGGCTCTGAGGTAAGAGGCCCGATAACAAGCGACCTCGCCCAATTATAGCTAAATTTGAGCATTATAAACAGA
>NW_023622149.1:0-4953 GCF_014905685.2 Nematolebias whitei
TAACAAAGACCTTAAGAAACATCTACTGTTAAGGTGTGAGGTGTGATTTGTCAATTTACATAGGTATGTGTGTATCTTATCTCAGCCTTTAAAACCTGATCCCCACACTGCTCCTTGAATTGAGAAAGGGTCAGAGTCAGTGAATCTTTATTGTCATTCGCACCACATGTGGTACATGTGATGAAACGAGATTATGTACACAGGGTCCCAGTTACATCCAACAATAAAATGTAAAAGAAAAACAGTAATAACAACATAACAAAGGTGGCCTTTTGTTATGTACATGCACCCACTGCCAGGTAAGGCTAAACAGGGGTGATGGGTGATGGGTTAGTACAAAGGAGGCATACTTGAATCTAAATTTCTGGTAATGTTGACATTTTTTGGGGGGGTGGGGTGGGGTAATCAAACCATAATAACCGGAGTTTCATTGAAGTCTCTTACTCTGGTAGAAGGAGTCCGCCTTGCCGCCTTCATACACTGGGTACCCTTGAACATTAAATTTGTTTATCACATCGTGCAACTACTGTGTCCCACTGGGCAATCCCTGACGTGTTCTTTAACGAACAACATATGGCTGAATGTGCTGGAACACTATGTTGAATGTTGAACTGGACATTTGAAAGTGTTTTCTCCAGTCATCATCACTAAAGTTGTGCAACACTTCAATCCAAAACACTGCACCTTAAGGTTGCTCCATCCAGCCTGATTGTACTGCAGAAAAGCAAGATGCTGTGTTTCCATTCAGGGTTGCTTCAGTGTGCAATCAGCAATACACGCTGGATCTTCACATTTATCAAAAGCATTTGGAGAACCACTATGATAATCCCTAGTGTCATCATGTTTTCTGAAATGTTGACAACCACGTCAGTGGTCCCATAAAACACATAAGCAACACCTAATCGCAGCTGCTGATTGTTTTCCATGCCCCTTCTCATCCCACGCTGAAAATCGTTTTGTGAATGCTCCATTGAGGATGGGATGTGGCCGGCTTCATCTTTATTTCATGAATGACCCGAGGGGGTTCAAAGCAGAGCTGGTCTGTGTGGCAATTTTTTGCAGAACTGACTTAGGCTTTGATCAGTTAGTAGTTTCACAGCTTAAATACAAACCAGATTCCAAAAAAGTTGGGACACTAAACAAATTGTGAATAAAAACTGAATGCATTGATGTGGAGATGGCAAATGTCAATATTTTATTCGTAATAGAACATAGATGACAGATCAAAAGTTTAATCTGAGTAAATGTAAAATTTTAAAGGAAAAATATGTTGATTTAAAATTTCACAGTGTCAACAAATCCCAAAAAAGTTGGGACAAGTAGCAATAAGTGGCTGGAAAAAGGAAAATGAGCATATAACAAACAGCTGGAAGACCAATTAACACTAATTAGGTCAATTGACAACATGATTGGTATAAAAAGAGCTTCTCAGAGTGTCAGTGTCTCTCAGAAGCCAAGATGGTAAGAGGATCACCAATTCCACCATTGTTGCACAGAAAGATAGTGCAGCAATACCAGAATGATGTTACCCAGCGTAAAATAGCAAAGACTTTTAAGATATCGTCATCAACCGTGCATAACATCATCAAAAGATTCAGAGAATCTGGAACAATCGCTGTGCGTAAGGGTCAAGGCCGTAAAACGCTACTGGATGCTCGTGATCTCCGGGCCCTTAAACGTTACTGCACCTCAAACAGGAATGCCACTGTCAAGGAAATAACAGAATGGGCTCAGGAATACTTCCAGAAAGCATGGTCAGTGAACACAATCCACCGTGCCATCCGCCGTTGCCAGCTGAAACTCTACAGTGCAAAGAGGAAGCCATTTCTAAGCAAGCTCCACAAGCTCAGACATTTGCACTGGGCCAGGGGTCATTTAAAATGGAGTGTGGCAAAATGGAAGACTGTTCTGTACATTTGGTGCATCATAAAGAGGAAGGTGAGACAAAGAAGGCCCAAGACGATTGAACAGTTAGAGGCCTGTATTAGACATGAATGGGAGCGCATTCCTATTTCTAAACTGGAGAAACTGGTCTCCTCTGTCCCCAGACGTCTGTTGAGTGTTGTAAGAAGAAGGGGGGATGCCACACAGTGGTCAGAATGGACTTGTCCCAACTTTTTTGGGATTTGTTGATGCCATGAAATTTTGAAACAACATATTTTTCCCTTAAAATGATACATTCTCTCAGTTTAAACTTTTGATCTGTGATTTATGTTCTATTCTGAATAAAATATTAGATGTTGGCACCTCCACATCATTGCATTCAGTTTTTATTCACAATTTGTTTAGTGTCCCAACTTTTTTGGAATCCGTTTTGTAAAAAATATGGGTTTATCCTTTCAGATGTCAGAGACGCAAATTGACTGATGATAATCTAAACAAGCTGAATGAACACCAGAAAAGTGTCGCCTTATACAGTATGGTATTATTGGGGTGGGGAATTATGCTAATTGCCCCACACGTGCATAATTTTACTCAAATAGAATCAGGTGCAATTCATTCATTCATTCAACCTTTATTTAGGCAGGTTAATCCCATTGAGCCTCGAGGACTCATTTACAAGAGAGACCTGGCTACAAACAAAGAATGATGACAACAGCAACAGTAGATTTTCCTTGGACAGTCAACAATAGACAATAGAGGAATACAGATTTTTTTTTAACAAGTTAAAACAAAGATGTCAAAGTAGCAAAACGGACAGATTATAAGGCAGATGTAGAAAATCAAAAACAGGAACATGTCTGCATTAGTTTTTGCCAGGATACCAACAGATTCTTAAAGTCATTTAGAGAAGTCAAGGTCGCGATCTTCAGATCTTTTTGTAAGATATTCCAGGAACCAGGAGCGGAGTAGGAGAAGGCCCTTTTGCCAAGCTCAGTTCTCACTGATGGAACACTACAGGTAATCATGTCCTGAGAGCGCACACTGTAGCTGCACTCACGCAGAGACATGTAGGAGGAGATGTATGAAGGCAGCAGACCAAGAAGTGATTTAAAGATGAAAATGTACCAGTGGAAGAGTCTGCGTGAAGTTAATGATGACCAGTTAACCAGTTAAAATATTCATCAAATACGCACCTGATTTACACACTTTTCCTCAAGATAGAAGCAATTGTTCTGGCGTACCATGTTCGTACGAACAAAAGTAGGAGAAATTTAGGAGCAAAATATGAAGTTGTTGAATCTGGCCCATTGTATCTAATGAATCACTAAATAAGCACTATATAATACATTAAAATGAACAGGTTTGGGTAATCCAATTTACATTAAGGAAACACAGACTGGAAGTTAAATTCCCAACCATCAAAATTACCAAACGTAAAAAATAACAAACTCTCATATTAATCTGAAGGGTAATAGTAATTCAATTTGAACCACATCCAAAACAATGGATTCTGTGGGGAAACAAGTTCTGTTTAGCTACTATCTTATGGTGAGCTTTTTATGTAGAATCATATTATGGAGCTTTAAGACCACCGGTGGAAATCCCTTTTTTTTCTTTGTGTATGTGTGAGTAAAATAAATTCTTAACAAACATCCAAATCAACGTTTTGATTAACAGAAATAATTTCAAACCTGCAAATAGATAACTTTTAGTGCTCCCTGGTGGTTTCAAGATGCAATAACATTTAAATCTCAAAATACAAAGATTTCCTACAATGGAAAAACAGCTGAATGGCAGTGTTTAAAGCTAATTAAAGAGAGATAAAAACACAATTTTAATTTTAATTGGAAGTCAATTGAACAGTTTTGACCATGAGAGATACCAGAGGGAGTATTTGATACTAAGGTCAGTTTTGTTGCTAATCTTTGACATCTTTGACACGTCACCCCTATCTGTGTTATACACATTTGATAGAAAGAAAATCCTTTAGGATTTGTGTAAAGATAAAATTTTACACATACATACACGCACGCACGCACGCACCCACACACACACACACACACACACACACAGTTAAATATATATATCCAGAAAATATCCAATACTAGGATTTATTATGTATGGGTATCCAGAAAATATCCAATACTAGAATCTATCACAGATGTGTATCCTGAAAATATCCAATATTAAGATCTATCACAGATGTGTATCTGGAAAATATCCTATACTAGGATTTTTCATGTATGGGTATCCAGAAAATATCCAATACTAGGATCTACCACAGATGTGTCCAATACTAGGATTTATTATGCATGGGTATCCAGAAAATATCCAATACTAGGATCTATCACAGATGTGTATCCGCAAAATATCCAACATTAGGATTTCTTATGTATGGGTATCCAGAAATATCCAATACTAGGATTTATTATGTATGGGTATCCAGAAAATATCCAATACTAGGATATATTATGTATGGGTATCCAGAAAATATCCAATACAAGGATCTATCACAGATGTGTATCAGGAAAATATCCAATAGTAGGATCTTTCTTATATGGGTATCCAGAAAATATCCAATACTAGGATCTCTCAAGTATGGGTATCCAGAAAATATCCAATACTAGGATCTATCACAGATGTGTATCAGGAAAATATCCAATAGTAGGATCTTTTAAATATGGGTATCCAGAAAATATCCAATACTAGGATCTCTCAAGTATGGGTATGCATAAAATATTCTATACTAGGATCTATCACAGATGTTCATCCGGAAAATATCCAATACTAGGATTTATTATGTATGGGTATCTAGAAAATATCTAATATTAGGATCTATCACAGATATGTATCCGGAAAATATCCTAAACCAGGATTTATCATGTATGAGTATCCAGAAAATATCCAATACTAAGATTTATCATAAATGGGTATCCAAAAAATATACAATACTAGGACCTATCACAGATGTGTATCTGGAAAATATCCAATACTAGGATCTTTCTCATATGGGTATCCAAATAATATCCAATACTAGGATCTCTCAAGTATGGGTATGCATAAAATATC
>NW_023622150.1:0-4952 GCF_014905685.2 Nematolebias whitei
CTCGTCTGTGAATTAGAGGAACAAAGACCTACTGTTTTAGGTTTTAGATGTGAACTGCCAATATACATATATGTGTGTGTGTGTGTGTGTGTTATCTCACTCAGCCTTATAACCTGTATCTCTCACTCTCTGCTCTTTGAATTGAGAAAGCTCCTCGGATGAGGAGCGAAACGTCTTCTGTTACAAATAAAGTCCAGTTGTTTTTGTATTGAACACTTTTTGAATTCATCATGTCCTGGATGACTGAGAATCTTCACCAGCATATTGCTAAACATTTTGGGAAGGATATCCTAGGTGCAGTGCGGGAGTTTGAGAAGATGTCAAGGAAGTTTGCAGACTATAGGAATCATCTTCGTTTCAGTCTGAGATGCAGACAAGAAAAACTCATCCCCAGCAGTTTGAAACTCAACTCCTCGATCAAAGGACATAGAGCAGAAGGAATACTCCTGTAAGCTCAAAACAAGCTGCTCAGTGAGAGAATAAGACAGATACACTTCACCATTGAAGCTCTCTCACTCAAAATGGATCAGACCGTCCAGAAGCTGTCTACTCTGCTACCATTTCCTCTGTTGGAAGAAGTTTCTTGTTTCGTTGAAAAGGCCCAGCTATCACAACATCAAAAGAGCAAGGAACGTCAAAAAAGTAAGTTTCTAAAATTACAACAGAGAGCGGTTTTCTCATCACAAACCATCAGTCAAGATCAGGAGTTTGTTGCCAACACTAATTTTCAGGACCAGTGGGTTAGAAATTTGTCTAACAGGACATTGACACAACCTGAGAAAGACGTGCTGGCAAAAGGACTAAATTTTGCCATCTCCCCTCAAGAAATACCTGTTGTGGAACTAATCACGGCCACTGAATCTGCGATTAGGAACAACAACTTGACGGAAGGAGAGGCAGAACAGCTCAGAATGGAAATATCAGCAACCATCTCCAGTGCCAAACCGCCTCCTTCAAACCTCACACCACAGGAAAGGAAAGCTGTAACATCACTCAGCCAGGACCAAAACATCACCATTTTACCAGCTGATAAAGGAAGATGTACAGTAGTCATCAACACTTCTGATTACCGGGAAAAAATAACTACACTACTGAGCGACCGTAACACCTATGAGACCCTGAAGAGGGACCCAACCAGTGCCTACAAAAAGAAAGTCACAGATTACCTGCAAAAACTTGAAAAGGAGAAAACAATCAATCGATCTTTGTACTATAGATTGTACCCAGGGGAAGCCACTCCCTGTCTTTATGGACTCCCAAAAATACACAAAGAAGGAACACCACTCAGACCCATCGTCAGCAGCATGAACTCAGTGACATACAATATTGCTAAACATCTGTCTGATATTTTAGCTCCTCTTGTTGGAAACACACCTCATCACATAAAGAACTCCATTGATTTTGCTAACAAAGTTCAACACTTGAAACTAACCCCAGGAGAAACCCTTGTATCGTATGATGTGACTTCTCTTTTCACATGCATACCCATCTCTGAAGCAGTAGAAACCGTCAGAAAACAACTTCTACAAGACAAGGACTTAATCAACAGGACCAACTTCACCCCGGACCAGATCTGCACCCTGTTGGACCTCTGCCTCTCCACCACTTATTTCAAGTTCAATGACAGTTTTTACAGACAGAAGCACGGCTGTGCCATGGGATCTCCAGTGTCACCCATTGTTGCCAATCTCTACATGGAGGAAGTGGAACAGAGAGCCCTACACTCCTATGAGGGAACTAAGCCAAGCCATTGTTTCCGTTATGTGGATGACACCTGGGTCAAAATCCAAGCAAAGGAAACAGAAGCGTTCACCAGACACATTAACTCGGTCGATAACAACATCAAGTTCACCAGAGAGGATGCAAATGACAACAACTTGCCTTTTTTGGACTGTCTGGTTCAGATGGAGAGAGAGGACAGCCTCAACATTGAAGTGTACAGGAAACCAACCCACACAGACCAGTATCTTCTGTTTGACTCCCACCATCCACTGGAACACAAACTCTCTGTCATCAGAACTTTACAACATCGGGCCGAATGCGTCCCCACAAGGACAGAAGGGAAGGAAAAGGAACTGAAACACGTTCAAGAAGCTCTTCTAACATGTGGATATCCTAACTGGGCTTTTGTCAAGTCAGCGAGGAAATCTACAAAACACACCAATAAACAGAAAAAGGAGAACAACAGACGTAAAAACATTGTCATCCCTTATGTTGCTGGAGTATCAGAGAAATTCAGAAGGATCTTCAACAAACACAACATCCCAGTACATTTCAAACCCAGCAGGACTCTCAGACAGAGGCTGGTCCACCCTAAGGACAAGACACCCATACACAAACAGAGTGGTGTAGTGTATGCGGTCCAGTGCAGCGAGGACTGTCCAGACCTCTACATTGGAGAAACTAAACAGCCTCTTCACAGACGCATGACTCAACACAGGAGAGCCAGCTCCACAGGACAAGACTCAGCTGTTCACCTCCATCTCACAGATAAGGGACACTCTTTTGAGGACCAAAATGTGCACATTTTGGACCGAGAACACAGATGGTTTGAGAGGGGGGTGAAGGAAGCAATTTATGTAAAAAGAGAAAAACCCTCTCTTAACAGAGGAGGAGGCCTCAGATTCCCACTTTCAAAAACATATAATGCAACTTTAAAACAGATTCCCAGCCGGTTTTCACACCTGATGGGAACAGAGGGGGCCTCGTCTGTGAA
The DNA here is from genome assembly GCF_014905685.2 of Nematolebias whitei. Classification (NCBI taxonomy): domain Eukaryota; kingdom Metazoa; phylum Chordata; class Actinopteri; order Cyprinodontiformes; family Rivulidae; genus Nematolebias; species Nematolebias whitei. The sequence goes on from NW_023622150.1 coordinate 2,717, forward strand.
TTAGAGGAACAAAGACCTACTGTTTTAGGTTTTAGGTGTGAACTGCCAATATACATATACGTGTGTGTGTGTCTTATGTGTGTGTGTGTCTTATCTCACTCAGCCTTATAACCTGTATCTCTCACTCTCTGCTCTTTGAATTGAGAAAGCTCCTCGGATGATGAGCGAAACGTCTTCTGTTACAAATAAAGTCCAGTTGTTTTTGTATTGAACGCTTTTTGAATTCATCATGTCCTGGATGACTGAGAATCTTCACCAGCATCTTGTGAAATCAAACGTAATTTCTGTTGCTCTGTTTCATATACAAACCCTCACACCAGTGACACGTGGTGGAGCTCATGGCTGGTGAGGCAGATTCAGACTGAATCAGTTTTATACACACTGTAACTAACAGACACTGTTAATGTTAATGCTAAATATATTCAATTCAATTCAATTCAAAAATACTTTATTAATCCCAGAGGGAAATTATATGTTGGGTAACTCATCATCCTGGTTTCATTAATGAGTTGTTATATATGCTGATGGCTGTGGGCAGGAAGGATTTCTTGTAGCAGTTTGTCCTACAACGGATTTGAAGAAGCCTCTGACTGAAGACACTTTGTTGTTGTATGACAGTCTGATGAAGAGGATGCTGAGGGTTGTCTATAATGTTCTTCATTTTATGAAGAATCCTTCTTTGTACAATCATCTCCAAAGGTTCTAGAGGAGTCCCCAGAACTGAGCCAGCCTTCTTTATGAGCTTATTTATCTTTTTTAAGTCACTTGCTCTTGTGCTGCTACCCCAGTAGATGATGGCAGAAGAGATAGCGCTCTCTACAACAGACTTATCGAAGATATGCAGCATCTTGCTGCAAACGTTGAAGGACTTCAGCTTCCTCAAGAAGTACAGTCTGCTCTGTCCCTTCTTGTAGACGGCTTCACTGTTGCATTTCCAGTCCTGTCTATTGTCCAGGTGAACTCCAAGGTATTTATACTTCTCCACCACCTCCATTTCTTCTCCCATGATGAAAATAGGGTTGGATCTGTTCCTGATTCTCCTGAAATCTACAATCATCTCCTTTGTTTTGTTCACATTCAAGATGAGATGATTGTTTACACACCATGCCACAAAGCGGTCCACCAGTTCCCTGTACTCAGCTTCTTGTCCATCTCTGATACACCCGACTACTGCAGAGTCATCAGAATATTTCTGCAGATGACAGGAGTCTGTTTTGTATTGGAAATCTGAGGTGTACAGAGTGAAAAGGAATGGTGAGAGTACAGTCCCCTGTGGTGCTCCTGAGCTACTGACCACCTGGTCAGACACACAACCCCTCAGTCTCACAAACTGTGGTCTGTCCGTCAGGTAGTCTTTGATCCAGGTGATTGTTGAAGCCTCCACCTGAGTCTTCTGGAGTTTCTGACAAAGCAAATCAGGCTGAATTGTGTTAAATGCAATGGAGAAATCAAAGAACATGACTCTCACGGTGCTGTCTGCCTTTTCTAGATGACAGTGAGTTTGCTGAAGCAGGTGTATTGTGGCATCTTCAACTCCAAGTCCATGCTGATAAGCAAACTGCAGTGGGTCCTGATATGCGCTTGTTTGTCTAGTCAGGTGGGTCAGCAGAAGTCTCTCTAGGACCTTCATGATATGGGATGTCAGGGCAACAGGACTATAGTCATTGAGGACTGATGGGTGAGTTTTCTTTGGCACTGGAACAAGACAGGATGTTTTCCACAACACTGGAACTTTCTCCTGGGTCAGGCTAATGTTGAAGAGGTACTGCAGAACCCCACAGAGCTGCTCTGCACAGATCTTCAGGACTCTGGGACTGACACCATCTGGACCTGCAGCCTTATTCCAGTTCAGTCTCTCCAGCTGCTTCCTAACCTGACTTCTGGAGACGCAGATGGGGGAGGCAAAGGAGGTATCAGCATCTTCTGATTTGGTTGAAGACCAATAAGTAGAAGAAGGGTCCATGACTGAGGTGGTAGATACAATATTTGAGGTGTGACAGGACAGCCTTGAGTCAATGGAGGGTGGTATGTATGTTTGGCTGTGGGCAAGAGAGGAGGCTGCTGAGCTTGTTCCTGAACTGAACCTATTGAAGAATGTGTTCAGTTCATTGGCTCTGTCCAGGCTTCCATCCTTCTGATCCTCCTTCTGCTTGAAGCCTGTTATCTGTTTCATCCCTGACCACACCTCTTGTCACGAATCACGTCTGTCAGTTAGGTTTTTGTGTCACTCTGTTCA
>NW_023622151.1:0-4339 GCF_014905685.2 Nematolebias whitei
AACCCGGTTGGTGGGACTTCTACCTGTCGTGTCCTGGCGTCATTACATTGGTGTCAGAAGTAAACTTCATCGACGGAGCACCGCACCGCACCACCGTTTGAGCCGAGTGAGTGCTGTTAGCACGTTGTCTCCGCCAGCTACAACAGCGTCATGGACAGAACGCCTCTTCACGTGAGAGTTAAGTCGGAAAAAGAGGAGGACAGTGAGGCGTGGAGTGCAGAGCTTCATAAAATGGCTCGGGCGAAGGAGTCTCTGCGAGGCTCCGCGGCGAGGATGGCTACCGAGGCAGGTTTCGGCGCCAGCGGGAAGTCGGGGCTGTCGACGCCGTGGTCCCAGAGAGCGCCAAAAGATGTCAACGCGTTTGGCGGCGGCCATAATTGTTACAACGATGGCGGCGGTCATAATGTCGCTGTTCCGTTGAAGACGCCCAAGTACTCCGGTAGGTCAAGCTGGGAGGCGTTCCATGCACAGTTTGAGCTGCTGGCACAGGCTGGAAGATGGACAGTGGAGCATAAAGCCCTGCAGCTAGCTCTCTGCCTACAAGACGATGCATTGGACTGCCTGTTGCTGCTCGGCTCCGAGGACAGGAAAGACTATGATGCCTTAGTCGGAGCGCTGAAGAGGCGGTTTGGGCAATGTGTACAGCCAGACATCTTTAAAAATAAACTCGGCAGCAGGAGCAGGTTTCCGGGTGAACCCTTGCGTGTGTTGGCTAATGACATTGAGAGCCTCACACGGAAAGCGTATGCACACATGTCGTCAGGTGTACAGAATGAATTGGCGAAGGATCAATTCATCAGAGCCCTGTCACCTCCGGAGCTGCGTGTGCAGGTTCAGCTGATGCACCCCCAATCCCTACAAGACGCTTTGGATTTAGCAGTGGAGAGGGAGTGCTTGCTTGGAGTAGCAACTGGAGATGACCAGAGAGGACAACTACCAGCATGCAGATCTGCAGAGGGGGCGGAGCTGAACCAGGAGAAACCTGCTTGGGCCTCAGAGTTGGTGGAAATGGTTCGAGCGGGGTCAGCGCAGGACTCCTCTGGAGCCCCTGTCCGTTGTTGGGGCTGTGGCCAACCAGGCCATCTCCTCAGACGTTGTCCTAAGGCAGCCAAGAAGCAGGGAAACGACGCAGGGTCTGCATGGGGGGGGCATCGCAGACCCTTACCGTAGCCTCCACACCGTCGTCACCGGCAGGCAGGGTCCGACAGCACCAACAAGGGACCCTGTCTCAGACTTCCCCGGAAAGGGATTCGAGCCGAGGACAAGGGACCATGGTTGCGGTGGTTGGCCGCACTTGTGTTGGCGATTTTTGTTATGTTCCAGTCACAGTGGAAGGGATTCCCTGCACAGCCCTAATTGACACTGGTTCCACAGTAACACTAGTGAGGCCTGATGTGGTGACAGACTGGACTCGGATTCAGCCCACTACAGTGCAGCTGCGCACAGTCACAGGGGACATGGCACCTATGAAAGGGAGGGGGACAATGACTGTTAATGTAGGTGGCCGATCTATCACCCATCCTGTGTGGGTTGCAGAGGTGCAGGACAGGTGCATATTGGGGTTGGACTTTTTAAGGGCTGCGGGGTGCCAGTTGGATTTAGGTGGGGGGACATGGAGTTTTAAGGAAGGCCCTCTCATTCCGCTGATGCCCACAGCTTCCGATTCAGCCTGGGTGGAGCCTGTGGTCCGTCACACAGAACCTCAGATTGCAGCTGTTCGACACATCTCACCACAGTACAACCAGATTGTTGCCGCAACTGCCCCCACACCTACAAACCCTGTACTTCCCCCAGGGTGGGTGACGCATGAGACCGAAGATGCGTCAGTAACCATGCTGCGTAAGATCTGGGCTGAGAACTGTAGGGGTTTGGACGCCCAGCAGCAAGAACAACTGTGGCAGCTGCTCGTGTACTTTAAGGACAGCTTTGCCCTGAGGGAAGACCAGGTGGGTCGGACTCAGTTGGTGGAACATGACATCCTGACGGGAGATGCTTCTCCGATAAAATGTCGGCCCCGCCGGCTCCCCCTGGCCCGGCAGGAAGCATGTGACAAGGCAGTGTTGGGCATGTTGCAGGCTGGCATTATCGAACCTTCAGACAGCCCGTGGGCGGCTGCGGTTGTCATGGTGCCCAAAAAGAATGGAGAGTGGCGCCTGTGTGCTGATTACAGGCCGCTGAATGGGGTGACGGAGAAAGACTCATACCCACTTCCTAGGGTCGATGAGTCACTGGACCTGGTGTCCGGCTCCAACTGGTTCTCGTCTCTGGACCTTCGGAGCGGTTATTACCAGGTCCCCTTATCAACAAGTGCCAGACCAAAGACTGCTTTTTGCACGGGGCGGGGGCTGTGGCAGTTTAAAGTGCTCTCATTTGGGCTGTGCAATGCACCTGCCACCTTCTCCAGGCTGATGGACCGGGTGCTAGCTGACATCCCTCGCCAAGAGTGCCTGGTGTATCTGGATGACATACTGGTCCATGGCACCTCTTTTGCAGCGGCTCTGGGATCACTCCGCCAGGTGTTGGAGAGAATTAGAGCAGCGGGCCTGAGACTCCACCCAAATAAATGTCATTTCATGCAACAAGAAGTGACATTTCTGGGCCACCGGGTTGGAAGAGAAGGAATCAGCACAGTGGAGGACAAAGTAAAGATGGTGGCAGAGTGGCCAATCCCCACGACTCAGAGAGATCTTAAAAGTTTCCTGGGGCTGGCTTCTTATTACCGGAGGTTTGTGCGGGGTTTTGCAAGTATTGCGGCCCCCCTGTTCCAACTTCTCCAGAAGAACCAAAACTACGTGTGGACGGAACAGTGTCAAGGAGCATTTGACTGTCTTCGGAAAACTCTGACTGAGGCTCCAGTCCTTGCTCCTGCTGATCCCTCTCTCCCCTTCATCCTTGACACAGATGCAAGTAACGTAGGGGTTGGGGGGGTCCTTTCCCAGTTGGGGAAGGGAGGAGAGAGAGTGGTAGGGTATTTCAGCAGGTCCTTTAACAAAGCGGAGAAGCGCTACTGCGTGACAAGGCGGGAGCTGCTGGCGGTGGTACTTTCTCTGCGCCATTTTAAGTACTACCTGTGTGGCCTGCATTTCACTATAAGGACAGACCATTCTGCTCTACAATGGCTGATGTCTTTTAAAGAACCTGAGGGTCAGGTGGCCCGGTGGCTGGAAGAGCTGCAGTCCTACAACTTCTCAGTTGTCCATCGGGCTGGAGCTAAGCACGCTAATGCCGATGCCCTCTCCCGTCGCCCTTGTGCTGCAGGGGGATGCAGTTATTGTGACCGGAGGGAGAGGCTGGAGGAGGAACAGCTGCAGCGCAGCCAGCCAGGATCATGCCAGGGTGACTCAGTAATCTGCAGGGAGCTGCAGGCAGTTGGCACAGACAGCTGGAGGCATCAACAGGAACAGGATCCTGACATCCAGCCTGTGTTGCATTGGGTGGAGAGCCAATTGAAGCCACCATGGGAGGGGGTTGCTGGGTTCTCACTGGCAACTAAAGGATTGTGGTCCAAATTTGAGGCTCTGCGTCTGGAAGAGGGGGTGCTGCAAAGGGCTTGGAAAGACCCCGCCACAGGTGAGGAGCGGTGGCAGATTGTAGTCCCCCAAGGTCTGAAAGACGTAGTCCTGCAGGCCATGCATGGAGCATCTGGGTCCGGACATTTTGGCGTCACAAAAACACTCCGTCGCCTCCGGCAGGGGTTTTATTGGGGCCGGTGCAGGAGGGACGTGGAGGACTTTTGCCGCCGCTGTGACCCCTGTACAGCACGGAAGGGGCCGACAGGTCAGTCACGTGCCCGTCTGCAACAGTTTGTTGTAGGGGCCCCTATGGAGAGAGTGGCTGTGGACATTATGGGTCCGCTGCCTCGCTCAGACAAGGGAAACTGTTATGTTCTGTCAGCTATTGACTATTTTACAAAATGGCCAGAGGCTTACGCCATCCCTGATCAGGAGGCAGAAACAGTGGCTGATGCCTTGGTGGGGGGACTGATTAGCAGGTTCGGGGTACCAGACAGTATACATAGCGACCAGGGCAGAAATTTTGAGTCACGGGTGTTTTCTGTCATGTGCAGCCGTTTTGGCATCCAGAAAACAAGAACAACGCCATTACATCCCCAGAGCGATGGTCTGGTGGAAAGGCTTCACCGCACCTTAGGACAGCAGATGGCCATCCTCACAGCGGAACATCAGCGGGACTGGGATGAGCACCTTCCACTGGTGTTAATGGCATGCCGCTCAGCTGTACAAGACTCCACAACTTGCACTCCATCACTCCTCATGTTGGGGAGGGAGTTGCGCACACCAGCTGAACTGTCTTTCGGACGCCCTCCAGATGCACCTGCTGT
>NW_023622151.1:4439-4950 GCF_014905685.2 Nematolebias whitei
ACAGGCAGGCGTGCGTCAAAAACGGAACTATGATGTAAGAGCTAAGGGTCGACACTTTACAGCCGGAGAGCTAGTCTGGGTTTACAACCCTCGGAGAAAGAAGGGCCGTTGCCCAAAGCTGGACAGTCAGTGGGTGGGTCCCTGCAGAGTGTTGGAGCGCATGGGGGAGGTGGTTTACAGAGTGCAGATGCTCCACAACAGGAGAAGAGTAGCACTGCACAGAGACAGGTTGGCACCCTATCAAGGCAGGGCTGCACCTCAGACCCCGGAAGGCCATCAGTCGGGGTCGCCGGTATCACCACCAGCCTCCCCGGAAGCCATGCCGCTGTCGCAGAATGATGTCCCAGTGGTGGGGTCCGAAGCTCCGCAGGGAGCTCGACCCCAGCGGACGAGGAGGGCCCCAAGACGGTTGGATGACTTTGTTTGTTCCCTCGTGGGCGAGGAACTCTGTAGTGGGGGGGTAATGTAGCGATTCTGTGTTTTAGTTCTGCTCGTGTCGTTATGGTTATGT
>NW_023622152.1:0-1969 GCF_014905685.2 Nematolebias whitei
GGGGGGGGGGGGGGGGGGGAGATTGGGAGGGATGGCAATATTTTTGACCCCTGTCAAGTCACATGTCTGGTGATTTAAAGGTTTCCTCAACACCTGCTGTTAGATTCCTAAGTTGGAATGTTAAAGGTCTGAACAATCCAGTGAAACGGTCTAAAATATTTTCTCATATGAAACGCCTGAACCCAGACATAATATTCCTACAGGAAACACATTTGCAAAATTCAAATCAAGTCAGGCTCAAATATCCATGGATTGGGGAGATTTATCATTCGAGCTTCAACTCAAAAGCTAGAGGAGTTGCCATAATATTTAATAAGAATATTCATTTTACAGCATCAAGAATAATGAAGGATATAAATGGCAGATTTCTTATAATTGCAGGCTCCTTGTTCCACACTCCTGTTTTATTAGTAAACATTTATGCACCAAACTTTGATAAACCAGATTTTATAAACAATCTAGTTAGCACACTTCCATATCTTGATACTCATTTGTTAATTCTAGCTGGAGACCTGAATTGTGTAATGAATCCATCATTAGATCGCTCCTCATCTCGGTCCTATACACAGTCTAATATGTCTAAATCTATTTTGGATTTTGTGTCCCAAAATGGATATGTAGATCCATGGAGGACACGGAATCCACTAACAAGGACCTATTCTTTTTACTCTCAAATACACCAATCCTATTCCCGTATAGATTATTTTTTTGTTGTGACTCTCTGCATTAAAGAGCTATCGTCTTCTGAATACTATCCGATTGTTATTTCAGACCATTCTCCTCTAAGCATTGATATAAATTTTATAAACAAACCCAATTCTAGTCCTCGTTGGAGATTTAATACTCTCCTGTTATCAGATGAGCCATTTAATAAATTCATCTTATCATCAATTGATGATTTTCTAAGGTTCAATAAGAGCGATACAATTTCTCCCTCACTACTATGGGAAACATTAAAAGCTTATCTTCGGGGTCAGATTATTTCTTTTTCAGCTAATATTAATAAAAATCTACGCACTAAGATATCAGAAATATCAACAAAAATTCAGAATATTGATAGGCAAAATGCCGTTAATCCGTCACATGATTTGCTGAAACAGCGACAGGATCTTCAGATGGAACTTGATCTTTTAACTACATCTGATGCGGAGCGACTCTTGATACGATCTCGAGCCACTTATTATGAACATGGGGAAAAACCAAGTAGACTTCTGGCACATCAATTGAAACGAAAAGCCGGCTCTCACATAATATCACAAATCAACGATCGGTCGGGCAATCTTGTTTCAGATCCTGTCTCTATTAATGATACTTTTAAAAAATTCTACTGCAATTTGTATAAGTCTGAACTACAAGCAGACTCAAATGAGCTATGTGCCTTTCTTCAGGATATTGACATACCTAGGATAGACAAATTGCTTTCTGACCAACTTGAAGCTCCCATTAAATTAGAAGAAATATTTGCGTCAATTAAGGATATGCAAAGTGGTAAAACACCTGGCTCAGATGGTTTCTCTGCCGAATTTTTCAAAAAATTTAAAGATAAAATAGCCCCTCTTCTTCTTGAGGTTTATAATGAGTCATTTGGGCAGGGCTTGTTGCCTCCCACCTTGACTCAGGCCTCAATTTCTCTCCTGTTAAAGAAGGATAAGGATCCTACTGCCTGCGAGTCCTATAGACCTCTTTCACTTTTGAATGTGGATTTTAAGATTTTGTCTAAAGTACTCGCGACTCGGCTTGAGACAGTTCTCCCTCGGATTATTTCACAAGAACAGAATGGATTCATTAAAGGTCGCCAGTTGTTTTTTTAATACTCGTACACTGTTGAATACAATTTTTTCAACTCATTCCTCTAAATCTCCTGAAGTGATAATTTATCTTGATGCCGAGAAAGCCTTTGATCGAGTGGAATGGGAATATCTCTTTGCTGTTCTTAATGGGTTTGGTTTTGGAGAGAGGTTTGTGTCTT
>NW_023622152.1:2069-4948 GCF_014905685.2 Nematolebias whitei
CTTCTTTTCATGGAATCGTCCGCTCTGGTGTCGAGCTTAAATTGTCCTTATATGCAGATGACCTTCTCCTGTATGTCTCTGACCCTTTACGGAGTCTTCCCCCAATTTTAAATATTCTAGAAAAATTTGGATCATATTCTGGCTATAAAATTAACTCACTTAAAAGTGAATGCTATCCAGTGAATTCATTAGCTTTAAAGCTTAAGCCTTCTGATATCCCTTTTAGGCTCAGTCCCTCGGGATTTAGGTACTTAGGAATTAATATTACACGTACTTTGCCCTCAATGTTTTCTCAGAATTATGCCTCACTAGTTTCCCAAATTGCATCAGATTTACAGAGATGGAACTCTCTCCCTCTTTCATTGATTGGTAGGATTAATATTATCAAAATGAATGTGCTACCTAGACTTTTGTTTTTATATCAAAATATCCCTCTGTTCTTGCCCAAACAGTTCTTCAGGTCCCTGGATCAGATGGTCTCAGCTTTTTTATGGAACGGAAAGGCCCCCAGAATGAGACTTTCTTTATTACAACAGTTCACCACAAACGGGGGTCTTTCTCTACCTAATTTTACAATGTATTACTGGTCCTCACATATCCATAAACTGACTTATTGGTTAAATTCACCTGATCTGATTTGGTGTAAACTTGAAATTCAGTCGATTTCTGCATCTGTTTCGCCCGCTTCAATTATTTATTCATCATTACCAATTAAATTATCCTCAGTTACTACAAATCCTATAGTGCTCTCAACACTCAGGATCTGGTCACAATTTAGGTCCCACTTTAAATTTGTATCACCCTCTAATAAAATGCCGTTACTAAAGAATCACATTTTTTCTCCAGCATCTAATAATGCTGCCTATAGAATTTGGTATGAGAAAGGTATTAGAACAATGACAGACCTGTACGAAGATGGTTTATTTCTTAGTTTTTCAGAATTGTCTTCTAAATTTAATCTACCCACTTCACATTTGTTTCTTTACTTCCAAATTAGGCATTGCGTTTCATCGTAGTTTCAAAATTTTCTAACTTTGCCTACTGACCCACCATGGGTTGAACTCTTAGTTTTGAGCCCCAATTTGAAATCTCCTCTTTCAATTATTTATGGAAAACTTATGGCAATAGAGGCCGACTCATCGGGTAAAACTAGAACTGCATGGGAACGTGAACTGGGTGTTAAACTATCAGATTCATGGTGGGATAAAGTTATTCTCAGCATACGTCAGAGTACACCATGTGCCAGACTACAGTTAATACAATTTAAAGTAATAAATAGAGTACACTTCTCAAAAACACGTTTATCTAAAATGTTTCCCTCAATACCAGACCAGTGTGATAGATGTCAGACTTCACCTTGCAACTTAAGTCATATGTTCTTTTTCTGCCCAAAACTGCAAGGGTTTTGGAAATATTTTTTCTCCATACTCTCAGGAGTTTTTAAGATTCAGTTTCAAAGTGATCCACTTATTGCTATTTTTGGAGTTCCTGGGACCACACTTAATCTATCCCGCCAGCAGGGGGAGGTCTTGGCCTTTTGCTCTCTCCTTGCCAGACGTTGTATTTTGCTCGCCTGGAAATCTCCCACACCACCATCCACATCACAATGGCTTAATACTGTAAGATCATACTTGAAGATGGAAAAAATTTTACTAACAGTGAAAGGTAGTTCAGAAAAATTTACCCACAAGTGGACACCCTTTGTGTCATATGTAAAATCTTTACCTTCATAGCGTATAGACTGATATGATTGACTCATCACATTACCATGTGACTTGTTTTTAGAGGATAAATGAAAGACTGAAATACTGTTTTCCTTTTGGTTTGTTGGGTCCCTCCTGTTCGTTCCTCCTCCCCCTCTCTCTCTCTTTTTTTTCTCTTTTTTTTCTCTCTCTCTTTTTTTTTTCCTTATTTTATTTTTTTTTTTGGGTAAGGGGGGAAGGGGAGGGAGGGGAAGAGGGGAGGGAGGGGAAGAGGGGAGGGAGGGGGGAAAAGGGGGAAGGAAAAAAAAGAAAAAATTGGAGAAGTCATGTAAATTTTGTATAATGTATGTAATGTCAATTATATATTCTCCTGATAAATAAAAATTTAAAAAAAAAAAGAAAAAGACTTTGGTCCTTATGGGATAAGGGACTGTTTAGAGAATGCGTTAGCGCTTCTGACAGATTCCTTACATCCATATGATAAACAGGCAGAGAGCATGAACCCAAAAGAGTTATTGGACAATCTGAAGGAGGTTGCAGAAAGTGTGACCTCTACGGAAATTACAAAGTCAAGTTATGATCAGCTGGCTAAAATCGCAATTTTGCTGAAAGAATCATTCTATACGGTTGTTGAGAAAGCTGATTACCTTGCAATAAGGTTAGACAGTGAAAAAGAGGTGGTTCAGAAAATTGAAGAACACTTCCTTCAATTTAAAAGTGAACACGAAGTCCTCACAAAAAAACATTCTGAACAGATGTTTCAATCACAGCAAAATGCAAATGCAGAAATTGATTCGCTGAATAGCAAAATAGATGTGCTTAACAAAAAGCTGGAAGAACGCAGGATAGATAAACACAATTTACAACAGCTACATATGCGTTTAGAAAGTGATTATCATACATCACAGGAACGTTTAAAAACATGTGAAGAAAAACTAAGAGCGGCAACTAATAAAAGTTCTGACGTGGGGCGAGTTTGTCCGGAACTCAGAGAAGACCGTGGACAGAGTCCAGGTCACCCACAAACACCTCAGAAAGATGTTGTTGCACCTCCTGCTCGTAATCCACCCTCACCTAAAGTGGCAGGAACAGACCTGAATAGGTCTCCTCCACAAAACATGCAACAGAGTGCATGGAAACTTCCTCTTTCAATGGATGTTCTGCTAAAACTCTCAA
>NW_023622153.1:0-4948 GCF_014905685.2 Nematolebias whitei
AATAGGCATAAAGGCAACTTCACACCTTATAAAACATTTTTATATCATTCCACCCTTTTGCCTTTTATGACATTTAAAACATAATTCCACAATACAACTTTTTAGTCTTGAAAATGCCATCCCTTTAAGTTGAACTCTAAACGATCTCCGACCTCTGAATGGTCGAGTTCTTGAGCCATTGAAATTGTTCTGGGACTTTATCCTAAATAAACTCACTCACACAGTTACTAGTTTCAAACCCCTGGAACGTTTTGATTTATTACATTCCCACTGACACGATCATTGTAAATCAAAACACCTGGTAGGTGTTCAGATTATAGTTTTTTTTTTTTCACCAAACCATGTACCAGCTGTATTATAAATTTCCTGATTAATTCTTTTTTTTTAAACCCTAAACAAGTTCCCAAAATACACAAAGTTAATACAGAGATACATAGATCAAACTAGTTATTCTTCTTTTCACTAAACAAACAAAAGGGATACTGCATATATTTTGCGCCGTAGATAATATTCCTGTGAATATATCCCACCAATGGTGAGCCGACGCCTATACTTATTAGTTTTAGCCATATGTAAAAACCTTTCTTTGAGCCATGCAGGTGGGCACTGTTAGATCAGACACGTTTAGACTTATGAGACTTGATCATTTCAGTCAACTCTATGGACTCATTCAATGCGCATTTTAAATGATCCAGAGAGACTCGCCATGGAGTAAGGAACTATAATTAGTCAAACGATAAGTCTGGTTGTTCCGAGTTCACAGATGTACACCACACACACATCAAGAGAAAGGCACCTTAGGTACTTTTTATTGTTGCTCTAACCTAGTTCATGAGTCTAATCACACAATACCCTGTCTCTGGTTAAACATGGGTTAACATGATTGGTTTCAACATACATATCACTCTTTTATCAGCTGTCTCACATAGTTGCATGTTATATGTGAGATTTGTCTGTGGCTCAAACCACTCACCCTGTACTTTTATATATATTTTTTTTTAAAACCAATGTCCTTGTACAGTTATTAAAGGCAAAATGTGATATTTGCATAACTGTGGTTGCCTTCATTACTCTCCTCCACTTATGATGATTCGATGTAGTGACACCACCCTCTGGCAGGGCTCCTCCTGCAGCTGTACAAAAAAAAACTGCAAGGTACACAGGAAAACAAGTTCAAAGCTTCAATTATGTTGGAGAGCACTTTTTCTGTGCTCCCCCCACATCTTTAGCTGCAAGTTTATTTCTTTTATCAGTATTTTGACCGTTTCTTCTTGAGTCATGACAACTGATGGTATCCAGAACCTTTCTTGAGTAACTGCCAACGAAGCACGTCTCCTCCTTCTCCTTAATTGGCAGTAAAAATCAAACTTCGTTCTTCCTTTTTTTTTTTCTTTCATCTGGTTTAGCATGTACCGTTCCCACACATGTTGCACAGTGGGGCCTCCACACAACTCCAATCTGACATCTAAGGTACCACTGGGATGGTTTCCCTGTGGTAGCATGTCAAAAGTCACTTTGCACTCAGATCTTGCTTGCATCTTTTTTTTTTTCAACCAAAGTGAACACCTGATCCTCCTCCACGACACGTCCTGGTGTTGCTGATGAGGCGTTGTCCATCTGCAACAAGGCACGTGATGCCCAAACAGCCTGCACTCCGATCTGACTTGGCACCTTGTCACCAGCTCCTCGGGGCGACCTTGATCGTCCAAACAACCAAGACCAGGAGAGCATCCAGCTGTGGAAACAATAAAACTGCTTTTCAACAAAAAGAGAGAAGAATTAGTTTTCTCTTTAATAACAACTAAATTGGTACATTTACCCATTTTTCCTTCTCCTGCCTCTGGGATATTGCAGACCCAGACCAATTTTATAGCTTGAATTTGACCTGAAATACTTTTCAGTTTGTCAAATCATGTCTTTCATTTTCTCAGCATTTCCTTTTTTTTTAACAGTTCATCCATTCCCTTAATCAGCCCAGCAGCTTTGTGGGTGATAAGGAAATATGATAAATCCATTCAACACGTTTTTCAGCTGACCAGTCTTTCACCTGTTTTCAGTAAAATGGGTCCCATTATCTGTATCTGAAGGGGACCCTCATAAAATTATTTCATCATACTAAGACTTTTTAAAGTAGATGTCTGATTTGCATATTTACAAAGATGAGTCACCAACACACCTGAATATGTATCTACAGCCGTACATACATATCTACACCCCTGTGACATGGCAAAGGGCCAATGAAATCCGTTTGCCAGATCTGATATGGTCCCTTTCCCCTATTTATCTCTGCATTTTACTATCGTGACCCTCTTTCTTCTAATGCTGCATGCTTCACATCGTTGTATTTGCAGTTTCATCATCTGTCTTGTTCTACAATCAAACAATTCTTCATACATAACCACTTCATGCAAAAAGTGTCAATAATTAACTTTATTTATTAAAAAGGAATCCTTCTTCTAGTCTTGGCCCCACTCAAAATGTTTAACTCATCAGTTTTCAAAACTGAGATGTTAACTTTTTCCACAGAACCCCTCTTGAAAAGAGCTGAACTTTCACTTTAAATGTGAAACATCTGCAAAACAAGATGGTGAAATTCTTTTTATCTCAGATATTTTTGGATACTTCTAGAGTTGTTTTTAGATGCTGTCAAAACTATAGCTGCAGGTAAACCATTTATAAACAACATACGTTGCACTTCCTTCCAAACAATATACAATGCACTTCTTTCAAAGCAAACAGCTTAATTTAACACATCCAAACAACATATTTATTTCTAGACATTTCAAATCCAACCTTTTCCCCTTAAACCATCTTGACTTTAGGCATTTTAAAACATCCTTAGTGGCCCAAAATGTCAATACTTGTGCCTTTAATGGCAACATCAGATGTCTTAATTTCTCCTTTGACCTTTGGCATTTTAAAATCAATATCACCTTCAAGTTTTGGGGCTTTTTAATTTAACGTCAAGATCTGGGCTCTCTAATTCTGGACCTTTGATGTTCAATGTTTGACAATATCTGCTTTTCAGAGTGTTGATGTCAACTTTTGGACCCTACTTTTGCCCCTCTAATCCCAATAATGGCTTCCAGCCCTCAGCTCTTCAGCTGACACATCATTCATCTCAGCTGCATGCACTCCTGTCTGCATTAATGCCCTCCAGAAAGCAGAACGGGTAGGTTCCTGCATGTTTTTCTGGCCGTCCCTTCTCGGCCCACGACCCATGGGTTGGCTAAATGATTTTTTCACAGTTTTCAGCTCTGTGCTCCTCCTTGTGAACGCACAGCGAGCGCGCCCCTCAGCACATCTCTGCTCGCACTCCCACAGGGTCACCCAATGACCCTGTAAATCAGAGTCCTCCGATGTTATCTGTCGGGCTGTTTCTACACAAACTTCAAACAACGGTCTTGAGTCTTGCAAAGCTCTGACTCGATGTGCTGAATTCATTACCTGACCTCCACCTCTGTCTAACAGCCTCGAAACTCGAGCATCTGTGGATTGTGATATTAAACTCGACGGATTCCATCCGTCAGCCAACCTTGCAACATAAGCTCCGACTCCTTCCGGCAAAACATCACGCTCTTTCTTCCTCATTTTACGCCTGCATACCGCGCTCTCAGCTACATTAATCAAGCGGTCTAGCTTGCACTCTGTCTGCGCATCAGATAACAACTGTTTTCGTTGTAAAAACTGTTTCTCTTTCTCCTGAACTTCCTCAACACATTTCTCCTTCTTTCTCTCAAACTTTCCTCGCAACCGGGACTCCTGCTCCACCGCCCCGTCAGCTACACTGCTCATTCTCACAAACTGAGCACCGAGCCGTCCATTCAACAAGCAGGCGGTCCTCACATTCTTGTTTACTCCGTTGAGCCTGTATTTGCATTTTCTGATTTTATGCTGAAGTCCTGTCACTGGTGCCATCTTTTTTTTTTTACCTCTATTGCCTGCAAAAGTGGTCAAAACATCACTCGGACTATCTGCTTTCAGAAAAATTGTTCTAACAACATAAGATGAGCTTCTTCACACCTCTTCAAAAACAATAAAAAAAACAACTGGGATGGGACTTCTTCCCATCCCGGTACAACTTTTTCTCCGTTCAGCTCACGCCTCCTCAGGCGTCTGAATAAACTTTTTTTCTGTTTTAAACTCTCACACAAAGGCTCGGGCGTCCCCTCCACCTCTTAAACACAAAGCCAGGGTTAGATAACCCGGCAAAACTTCAACGGACTCTTTGTCCAGAATGCAACTCGCATTCTCTCAACACTCTTTTTTTTTTTTTTCCTTCGTTTGAATATGGTGCAGCCGTTCAGAATTATTTATTTAAATTCTTAACATCCCATCCTCGTCGCCAAAAATGTATTATGAAATTCTTTATCAAAAGGGCTCGTGAAACGGTCGGCACATATTCAGACAAATGGAAAAAATGAAAGACAGAAGCTGTTACTGCTAGGATAAATTAGTGTCCTTTATTATCCTGCCACAGAGAACAGCCAAGCAAAAAACATGTACACTCTTAACACACAAATTGATATGAAATAACTTCTCACCGTGACACTGGCCGGGAAGTCGTTTTCGACCCAGGTAAAAAGAATCACATCAAAATGGCATATGGCATCAGCGCGTGCTGATCCACACCGGACTTCCAAAGATTAAGTTGCCTGTCACACTTCCTTTATACTTTTCTTCCCTGACCGGATCATGTGAGAGCAGATCAAAGCAAGTTTGATGGTTACCAGAACAACGGATCTAATTAAACCATCATCAAAAGCGATGGCTCATCCTTCCAGTAAGGAGCGCCTGTGACCGTAAAAGCGGGCCAAAGCTTCCAGGTCAAGAGCACTCCTAATGCTTATTAAAGCATTCCTAAAGAGCACTCCTCGTCCCTTCTGCAAACCATCAAAGAGTGTCTAAATATTATAAGCAACACACACACACAAAGTATATGTTTGAA
>NW_023622154.1:0-4947 GCF_014905685.2 Nematolebias whitei
CAAATATGAATGACGTCTCACGTTTGCCTTTCATTAAATTCAATGCACGTTTTATTCAGTTCAGAAAAATGAGGAATCCGCGTTAATTGATGAATATATCTGAGCATCTGTTCATCTACATTCTGGTGGCCCGTCACGTGCTCATAAATGACTGTGTATTTGTGTATTCGTGTATTCGTTACATGTTGGCATAAAGAAAAGTAACAGTTTATCAGCTGTGCTGAAACGCAGCTCAAAAGCTTTGAAGTCAAAACATTGCATGTTTACGCAGCGTGCTGGAGCTGCGCGCTTGGTGCTTGGCTCTGCATGTTTACGCTGTATTACGCTGGCGATGTTATGAAAGCTGAAAAAGTGTCATATGTCTTGTGAAAGCTGAATTTGTACGCCTGTTATCGTAACTAAGCTGGTTTTGAGCTGGGTGAAAACGCTCTATTCTGTTTAAAGACGGTCCAGATGCGGTTCTGGACCGGCTCGGTTCTGAAAGAGGTTCGGACGAGGTTTTTTTTAAATAGCTAGAAAGACGTTTTAGAGACCGGAGTAGAAGACTCCGTACAGCTCAGAGTTGATTCGTTACATTTTTAACAGAAAAAGTGCATTTTGACAGTTTAAAAGACGATAAGTGACGAAATGGTTTCAGGCTTATCTAACATGCTGGTGGCTACTAACGCTTCGTGGTTGGTTGATTTGCTGCTGTGGAGCGCTCTGATTTGCTGAGAAATTGACTGACGTGGCTACGTCACTTCCTCTCACCCCTGCTGCTTTGTCATTGGTGATTTCAGTCACGTGACCCGGAAATGGAAACTCGTTTTCATAGGGAATAAAATCTGCTTTTTAAAGCTGAAAAGCGCTTTAAAGCTGTGTTCTGAAACGCTGTTTAAGTTCTTCGAAGTCTAATTGCTAAAATTTTGCCACGTTTGTGTAAAAAATCCGTTCAGAAATGTTGGTTTTATCCGAGTCTAGCCGATGCTAATTTTGAGCTAACAGCTAACGACCGGACGCCACAAGAAGTCATAGCGACCCCTACTGGACAACACTAACAGTGTCTGAGTTAAAATTAATAAGGTTGTACTGACACCTTCTGGATAAACGTGAAGATCACAGGTTTTCACTTCGTTTTAGGTTTAAAGAGTGAAATTAAACGTTTTTATTTTTCTGTAAGGCATTTTTGAGTTAATAAACGCTCCTCAAAGTTGAATAATCACTGTTATCTTGCATTTTAAAAGTTATAAAGGTATTTATGCAAAGAGCATTTACCGAACACATTTTTATTCACTGATAATTCCTTAAGAAAAGGTACAAAATAAAAATTAAAGCAAACTTTTAAAAAATAGAAACAGTTACAGATATTCACAAAAATGGAAAAAGTTTACTCACTTGCTAAAAAGATAACGCACGTTTAATTGTTAAACTCACAAAATAAGAGTAAATACATCATTAGAGAGAAACTCTTCTGATTTTATTTTACCACCTAAACATTTACATCTCCTATTTAATTTCTAAATAGCAGATAATGGAAAACGAAGAGGTAAACACTGACCCCTTTCAATCCAGAGATGCCGTCCAGTCGGCTTTACATATTTTAACAAATTCAATTATTGGTAAACAATTAGAGCAATTACAAGACCTTGATGATGATCAAAGAAATGAGGAACTGCAGAGGTTGGCAAAAGAAGCTAAAGTGGCGGAGGACACAAAATCGAGCCGTGAACGCTTGGCAAAAATTTCTCTGCTTCTGAAAGCGGAATTGGACCATCTGGTTGAACAAAATGTCACGCTGTTCAACGGATATCAATCTGAAAAGGACAGGTGTGACGTATTGATGAATCAATCTGAATTGCAGAAACAACAAATTCAGACTGATAGGGACCTCGCAAAGACAGAGCTGTCAGAACAGGCTCAATCATATGTGGAGAGATTTAGGGATAAAGAACAAGCATACCGAGCCGTGTGTTCAGATAACGATGTGCTACAAGCACAGTTGCAGGTGGCATTAAAAGAGCTGGACGATTGCAAGGCAGACAAGGCGATGATACTCCAACAATGGCTGAATTTACAAAGAGAATGTCAGACATCACAGGAGCGCCTGACAGCTTGTGAGGAGAAACTAGCTACAGCTACAAACCAGATTTCTGATATGGGGCGGGCTGGTCTGAGACTCAGAGACGAACAAGGTCAGGGCCCGGATCAGCCACAACCACCCCAGACAGATGCTGTTACACCTCCTCCCCTTAGCCCCGTTCCAACACCCCCGCCTCGGGGGATAAGGACGGGTCTGCACCCACTTGCACCTCTTCCTACTAACACCATGCGGTCACCCCCACCCCCATCTCGGGTGGTAGGACCAGACCTGCACCGATATCAACTCACTGAATCGGTATACACCATGCCGTCACCCCCACCCCCATCTCGGGTGGTAGGGGCAGCCCTTCACCAATCTGCACCACCAACCACGCATGTGAGACCGTTAATACAGTCTCCTTCAATGGATGATTTGCAGAAAATCTCAAAATATGTACAACGCTTTGTGCCTGGACCGATGGGATCATCTGGAACAAAAGCGTACCTCAAAGATCTGGAGTTCAGATTGAGATCTTATCCTAATGCTACGGTAGAGGATAAGATCAGTCTGATACGGCTCACTTCGGACAGAGAGGTGTTCACCTTCATCGAGCGTCTACCAGATGCAACGAAGAGGGATTACAACCTTCTGTGTGAAGCTTTGATCAGAGAGTACGACTCCTGCACGGGACCTGCTGGTTTCCCAGCTGCAGACAAGGTCATGCAGGGTAAAACTGAACATCCAAAAGTTTATTACAAAAGAATCTTCCAAGCTTATTTTGGTAACAGAAATGAGACCGGAATGGAAGAAGATGATGGTTTTAAGTTTGTTTTCAGCAAAAATCTCCACTCTGATTTCAGACAATCAGTACAAATGATGGCAAATTTCAGAGAAAAATCCATCAGTGAGATTAAACAGTGTGCTGTGAATGTGTTTGAAGCATGTTCTCGTGCTAAGACGCCCATTGAAGTGTTTCCTAGTGTAAAGGTTAAACCCCTCCCTCTTGAACTGGACGGACGACGTGCTTCGCCGCCTCCTCCTAAGAAAGAGAGAAAACAGTCTGTTCAAACTAACAAACCGCGTCCTGAAGGTGCACGCTGGGACAAAAAAGCTCCTCTTTCAGAGGATGACAGTGATTATCGTAAAAGGGGTGAGCGCAGGACGCAAAGATATGGAAAACCATATCATCAGGGGCAGTACGTAAAGGAACCCCCGAAAGACGTACCTGACCGTCCCCCACCTCGGCCGAAACGAACCGAGGCGAAAAAATCACAAAAGTTCCAGAAACAAGGCCCTACACCTCTGAGCTCGGAAGAGACAGAGAAAATACGCAGGTTGTTAGAAACTTTGAAACACACTGACACGGGAACCCAACCAGGAGCACTTTGCAGTAATGTAATCCCTATTACATCTGAGGGCGCGAATGACAACATTACGGATGTCGGTGGAACACACCAAGACGTTGCTGTTGTTGCCTTAAACAACCCCTCATCAGAAGAAGGGGGGGTAAACACACACACAAACGATGACGAGTCGTCGCAAGCTGAACACTCAGAAACAGCTTCTGCTGTGCTGACGGTTCAGACAAACCAAGATTACACAGATAAGGCTGAACGCGTGAAGAAGCGTCAGAAAAAACCTAAAAGGTTTCTGTGTAACTTTATCAGAAGGGGGGTCGCCAAAAAGGCGTACCTGTCAGTAACACTCGAAGGTGTCCTCACACACGAAGCACTCTTGGACGGTGGGGCAGACATAACAATTATGTCAGCTAAACTGTTCGAGGAGCTGAGGACGGCCCCTGCCAGTGTTAACAGGATGATACCTCTCTCTGAATGTGCTATAGAAATGCAGGGTCTCTCAGAGAAGAAAACAACCCTGACAGCTATAGCAATGGTTCACATGCAGATTGGCAATATGACGCTGTACCACCCAGTACACGTGTCTCGTGTTGACTCATTCCCATTTTTGGTTGGCCAGGATTTTATAAATCGCTTCGACGCGATTATAGATTATGGTGATCAAACGATGTGGACAACAGTGAGCAAGCCACTGCCAATCGATACGCCTCCGGAGTGTGACACAGACTGCCCAACAGCAGGTACCGCGGAAGGCGCACAGGACTCCTCAGCCGAGGACACGAGCCCGGTGAGTACTCCTCTGACATCATGTGAAACCAAAGAGACCCGCTCAGTGGTCCAAACTCTGACCCAACAAGACAGTCTCCTCTGTGAGCTGGAACAGTCAGAGTCCACCAAACACTACCTACCACTGGTAGTTAAGGGCGTAGAGATCCAAGGGTCCCACACCAACGATGCTGTTCTGTCTCTGTGGACAGATAAATCAGCAATTAACCGAGCTTTCTACGAAACCTTGGTTCACAAACACGTTGGTCTAGAACTAATTAAAAAAGCTTTCCGCTTTCCATTAGTTCCCAATAGTTCACAGGTCATGACCGCAGAAGGAGTCATTAACCTAAAACTAAACTGGAACCAACGAGAACTGGTTCACCCATTTCTCGTTATCCAAAACCTACCACATGCATCCTATATAGGCTCTGACATTTTGGTAAGGTTGGGTGTCCGCGTGGACACCATCAACAAGGTGCTGTGGTCCCTCAAACCAGCCTCAAAGGATCCTCCTGTGCTAGACACAGCGAGCCTTAAGGCTGGGCAGACCATTCCAGAGGCCTGCCAAGTTGCTAGCAACCAAACCACCACAGTACCACCTCAGGTGATTAACCTAATGGTGCGAATCCACATTGTAGCTGGACAAGCTATTAGCCATAAACAGGCATATTTTCAACCCTCTCCTGCATTTTTCAACTTGGGACTGTCCGTGGAAGCCACGAACCAGGTGAGTCTTGACTCCAGGACCACATCTATTGCTGT
>NW_023622155.1:0-4947 GCF_014905685.2 Nematolebias whitei
GTTCTGAACATATTTTTAACTAACAAAAGAGGCTGACGCCATAATAGTACAACGTCGGTGCTACGATGCTAAGCTAATTTGCATAAATGCTAACTGTCCTCCGGTCCCGTTTCTCACTGTATTTTATCCAGAACGTATTTCAGAGCGTGATGGTTCATCTCTAAACTCCACATTAAACCCTCCAAGCCTCCCGGCTCCTGCTCCATCAGAGGAGTCTACACCTGACAGGTCTCCATCACAGCCCAGCTGCACCTCACAGAGCAGCACAACGCTGCAGCTTCTGTGCTTGGTAAGAACAGATGCAACTGTTCCACATCACTTTATTTGTGCCGATAAGGACTTGATTTATTTTATTTTTAAAGTAAAAAACTAAAATGTTGAATAAATACTGAATTGGGATGAAATTATGTACACAGGGTCCCAGTTACAGACAACAAAATGTAAAATAAAAACAGTAATAAGATCTAAGATATGAATTAAGAAAAATATCAACTAAAAAACATCTACTAATAAAACACTAAGCACTAATAGCAGTAAACAATCAAAACAATACGTCAAACAGCAACATGAACTTGAGTTTGTGCAGCCTTATGAATATATAACACTGTGAAGAATCACATCATGTTGCTGCTGATCAGTTTCATGTTGCTGCTGATCAGTTTCATGTTGCTGCTGATCAGTTTCATGTTGCTGTGTTCATGCATGCTCCTCTGTTCACACAGACTCATGTCTGTGCTGCTGTTCTGCGTATTGTGTTTAATGTTTTTATGCTATTAAAGCTTATCATATTTTTAGTTGATGTTTTTATTAGTTCATATCTTAGATCTTATTACTGTTTTTCTTTTATATTTTATTGTTGGATGTAACTGGGACCCTGTGAACATAATTTTGATCCACCATATGTACCACATGTGGTGCGAATGACAAAGAATATCTGCATCATTATAATACTTTCTGATTCATATATCCATTATTATCATTTTCATTATTTTTAAATCAATTTATTTTTCATTTTCTTATTTTATCAGTTTATTATTATTAATATATCTATTAGAGCTGTTAGCAGCACCTTTCTTTGTTTCGTGCATTTATTCAAAAACAGTATGTAGCTTGAATTAACCACTTTTTCTTCTTTCTAGTGAAGAGAAAGAGAAAAGAGTCCAGTAAAGAAAAGTCTTATTCCATCACTGAATGAACATGAAGAACTGAACCGTACACAGCAGGAACAACACGTGCGTCTTCTTCTGGATGAAGCCCGTGAGACAAGGGACAGACACAATCATTAGTTGGACGCAGTAGTTTTTATTTCTGTACATTTTTCACTTCTTACTTTTCCTATTAAACAATTTTTTTCTTAAGTGGTGTCCTTGAACATTAAATTTCCTAAACAAATTTTACAATGTTAAGTGCAGATAGTGTTTGTTTAAATTCATACTGGAAGTTGAGAAGAATTTCCAATTGCATTTGATCTTTAATGAATCCTAAGAAAAGATTACTAGAATCTGCTCAACTGTTATTATGTTATAATTTTTGGTTCTAGGATGAAGTGACACAAAAACAGTCAAAAATTCAGAAAGGACAGTTATCAATTATCAGTCATCAGTTATCTTTTAGCAGTTATCGTTTATCGTCCGTACAACTGTGGCCCGAGAGATTCAGCTGAAAGTCCTGGTGCACCTTTTATTTGAACCTGCAGAGATTTGAACAGCTGATCTGAAGCAAACAGGCAGGAGTTCACCTGAACTGACCAATCCTGCTGTTTGATGGTCTCCTCCTTCGCCACCCGTCCATCCATCCATCCATCCATCCATCCTCTTCTGCTTCAGGGTTGTGGGAGCAGCATCTTCACCAGGGAGGCACAGACATCAACATCCACCTCTTCAACTCTTCTAGGACCCCATGGTGTTCACAAACCAACTGACTATTTATTAATTAATATCCTGGTGCTGCTCAATAATCCAGGTAGAAAAATCTAAAAAGTTAAGTCTGGTCCTCTGGACATTCACAAAACAAGCAATACAGTTTATAATAAATAAACTAAATGTTTTTTGTTAGTTTTGTTTTTTGAATGTCCAGAGGACCAGACTTTTTTAGATTAATAAGTAATAAATTTATGTTTTAATTTAATGAAAGACAAATCTTTAAAATTCAAGGACAAAATTTAATCTAATTGTTTTCAAGTCTGTAGCTTATTGTAAAAGCAGTTTCAAAGATTACAGCACAGTGTGATGTTTTGCAATTTTAACATGAACCTTGTGCATATCTGCAAATAATAAAAGTGAAGATATTTTTAATACATCTTTATTGTAAATATCTATACTAAAATGAAAAACACATGGGTTTAAAGCAGCAGGGAAGGCAGTAAGGTAGGATTATGAATCAGGTTTATAAGTTACAGCTCATGAGGTACTCCATTAGAGCATGACATCTCTTCCACAACATCGTGTGACAAAACCTTCAGGGTGTTCTTCTTCTAATACGTTTAGTGGTGGCTAGTAAGTAGCTTAAGGGAGCACTACCGCCACCAGGTGGTAAGACGAGTTGGATTCTAGTCCCCGCCTACAGAGCCGGTCCAGAAATGTACATGGAAACACAACAGACCCGAACCGATCTGAACCAACCCGAACTGATCTGATCCGCTCTGTGACGGTGGAAAAGGGGCATAAATTGACTTGGACACCACCTGCACTGTCAGCATTTGAGACTCTCAAATTACAGCTGCAGAAAGCCCCCACCTTAGGAATTCCTGATCCAACCCGCCCATTTGTGCAGGCGGTGGATGAAAGGGGGGGATGCATGACCTCAGTTTTGTTGCAAAAGCATGGTGACCGCATGAAACCGGTGGCCTACTTCTCATCAAAACTTGATCCAGTTGTTGCAGGACTCCCACTTTGTTTGCGCGCTGTTGCTGCAGCAGAAAAATCTGTATTGGCCAGTAGAGACATTGTGGGGTACTCTGATTTGACCTTGCTTGTACCACACGCTGTCACTCACATTCTAAACGAGCAAAAAACTGCTCACTTGTCTACAGCGCGTTGGTTAAGGTACCACACCACTCTTCTTGACATGCCAAATATCACCATCCAACGTTACAACGTTTTAAATCCAGCTACACTCTTACTTTCACCTATCGAAGGCACACCACATAACTGTTTAGCTGAACTTGAAGTACTTTGCACACCTAGACCTGACTTACAACAAGAACCTCTTGAACACCCAGACTGGGAACTCTTTGTAGATGGCTCATCTTCACGTGATCCTAACACTGGCTCTATTCACAGCGGTTATGCAGTTGTAACTTCCTCTTCCACCATTGAGGCTCGTTCATTGCCTCCTTGTTCAGCTCAGGCCTGTGAACTCATAGCCTTGACCAGAGCTTGCCAACTCTATGAAAACAAATCTGTCAACATCTTCACTGACTCTCGCTATGCTTTTGGTGTTGTACATGATTTTGGAGCTTTGTGGAAACATCGTCACTTCCTTCGTTCAGATGGACAGCCCATCTTGAACCACAAACTTGTTGCTAATCTTCTAGAAGCAATCACACTTCCCAAACACATTGCTGTAGTAAAATGTGCAGCTGTAGTATGAGAATATCCTGAGATATATTCATACATTAAACGGGTTCACTCATCTTTCTGGACTGGATGATGTCGTGTTTTGAATTTAACAGAAATGTGGACGTGAGACGTTAATTATCTTTGACTCACCAAGCGAGTGGGTCATTTATTAACAGAATCAAGTTTAACACATCACACATTTACATTAATTTGGCAGAATATGAAAACAACAACATAATTAATCAGCTTTACAACCAGGAAAACCATACGGCCATGATTTTCCGTTGCTTCACCACAGACATTAATGAAAACATCTGGATTAATTTTCTAGCAGAAAGGAGAGTTTAAAGATGGAAAATTGAGATTTATCTTACAGAGAGATGTGTGAGGGAATTTTGTCTGTTTTAACCAGAATGTGCACGCTCCTTCGGAAATCAGCTTGTCCCAACAGTACACTTTTGGTAAAGGTCGACTTTTACCTTTTCTGAAGATAGAACAGTTCCGGCGTGGAGTCTCACTTCCAACCACTGTTCAGCGTCTCAGTGAGAACCGCTAAATACCTCGAGAGCCATGCGAGGTTATCCAAACAGAAGTTATAATTCCCAAAATCGTCTCTGGTTCAGCTTGATTGGTTTAGCAGCATCCAAGAATGCCTGCGTTTTGCATTCAGGAACTCCCAAACTCTCTGCATTCTGGATTCCAAAACTCCTGAACTCTCACTGCTGCTCCATCTTCAAGACTGAGCTTACAGCAGCTTCAAGACTGAGCTCTTCTGTAAACTCTGTGTGAACTCTCTTCTTTGAACTAGGAAGTGCCAACCTTTTTATGAAGGGTCACTTCCGGTTCATTTGAAAGCTTTTTGATTGGTCGATGGACCAGAACAGAGGTGTGGTTTGTGATGTAAGGTGTTATGGAAAGTCAAGGATAGAGATTAAGATTGTTTAAGAACAGACAGAAAGATTGTTGGAGAAAACCAGTCTTAGTGGCGTCTCTACTCAGGTATCTTGCTGTAAAAGTTAAACATGACATTTCTTTTCAGTAAACTTTTTAGTTGACCGAAACATGAACTCTAACACACTTACAAATTTGCTCCCTTCAAAGCAGACGATCAAGAAATTGAATCATTACTCTCTAACGTACTCTAACTTGATTTCACTTTGAATTGAGAATTAAAAATCATTACTACTGTTTAAGTAAATAAAAATGAGTAGTTCACTTCAACATGTAAACATTGTTTGAACTAACACAATTTGATTATCAAAACATTTGTAAAATAGTAATGATCATAGAGAATTGTCTTTTTCCACTTGATTAATTCAAGAAAGAAAGTCTCAGGATGGGTCAAACTGTATTTCTGGATTCAAAACAATGAAATGACAGTTTCTGT
>NW_023622156.1:0-1775 GCF_014905685.2 Nematolebias whitei
CTTTGCAGTAAGTTTCCATAAATATATATGCCCATACCTACGCCTATATACATACATACATACACATGAATATACATTCATATACATATCTACTGTATATATCTACATATAAAGCCTACATAAGCATCCCTGCTTCTAATTGTGTGTGGTTGTGAGCATGCATAAGTGTATAAGGCTTCTCTAATAGAACATTTAATAGTAACTGAAGCAGCAGAGACCCGACCCCCAAGGCCAGAGGCAGACGAAAAAAGTGGGGATCAGAGCCCAAGACCCCAGGAGGGATCCCGACTGTGGAGCCCCCAGGGCCACCCACACAGGACGAACCACTCGTCCACCCCCCAGATCGGACCACAGGGGAGAGCCGGAAGAACCCCACCAGCGACCACATACAATGACCCCCCGGAGCCAACAGCGACAAACTCATAGGCCCCCGCCGGAACCCGCCGCACCGATGCAGGTCCAGGCCCGGGCACGGAGGCCCGGGCACCGAGGACCCACACCACCCAGGCCAAGGCCTGACAGGGCCAGAGGACCCAAGCCCCACCAGGCAGACACCAGGCCGAGCCGACACATGCCCAAGCGCCCAGCCCCTGACTCCAAGGGCCCCAAGCGTGCCGGCAGGCAAGGGCACACCCCACCAGGGGGCAGCGCGATAGGGGAGCGATGCCAAGCACCCGCAGTTGTATCAAAGAGGGGGCAGTCCGAGTCTCGGCCTAACAAATACCCATTCATACACAGACACAATCACACAGTCCCAGCCTCATTCTCACACTCACTCACTCAAAGACATACAATAACGATACATTTCATTCTTATTCCCGATACACACTCTATACCCCCAAGGTCCAAGACATGTACCCGCCCTCTACAGGGGGCAGCCCATGCCCAAATCCAGGAGGTAAACCCATTCATTCTTGAGCGGAGAAGAGCCAATAGCCCAGACCCGGCCCAGGCCACGCCCAGCCGACAGGACACCCCCCACCATGAAGAGGACACGCCACCGACCACCCCCACACACCGCCAACAACCAAGCACGCGCCCCCAGCCGACCGCCCGCCAGGCCCCGGCAGCCACCCCGGCCAGTGGGCCAACCATGGCACCCAAGAGCCAAGCTCAGGGGGTCCAAACAACCCCAGGGAGAGCACAGCACCAGCACCGCCCACGGCAATCCCCCAGACCCCGAACCCTCACATAGTCCTGGTCAACACCCGACGGCCTGCCCTTCTCCCGGACCCCACCCCCGGAATGGCAGTTAGGGAACTGGGGGGAGAGGAAAAATAAATAAATAAATAAGACCCCGACACATACACCCCCACCCCTAGATGTGCTGTTGATGTGTGTTGTTGTATAGTGCCATTAAAAAGGAAAGAAGAAGGAGCAAAGGCTGGCATGATGCCAGTTTCCCCTCCACCCCAACTCTATCCAAACCCTAGTGTCTAAATGCAACTGTTGTAAGTGAGCACAGGCACAGGGGGTGAGAGTAAGGTCATCCCACCACCCATAGCCATGTGCCCACCTCAAGTTCCTATATGTGAATGTCATGAGGATGTTATGAATGAATGTCTAAGGTGTACAATAAAATGGAGTCCCAGGTGGCTATGGTCAACAGAGATGTAAAATTGTTGCAGCACACCCGAGCCCAAACCACCCTAAATGTGTGGAATTGAAATGAAGAGGGTGGAGGTGCATGGTGAGGGATGGGGAGAAATAACTGTGAGAGCAAATGCTCCCACAGGGGGTCAGCTCCCCCACTGACCCAACAGCCCCCCCCCCCC
>NW_023622156.1:1875-4947 GCF_014905685.2 Nematolebias whitei
GACCCAACAGCCCCCCCCCCCCCAGTTCCCCAAGGTCCACCCAGGGATTGAGGCCAAGACACCTCTCCATCTGGACCGACCGCCAGGCCCGCTGAGCTCCAGACCAGAGAGGGACAGAGCCCCGAGGGCCGCCAGAAGCAGTACCAGCAGCCTACACACCCGAGAGCCGCCAGGACCCCCACAAACCGCAGTCAGCCCGCCACCAGTTGAAGCCAAACCCCACCAGGACGACCCGGCCAAGAGCGCCCGCCCAACAGCCGACAGAGCCAGGAAGCACCGGGAGCGAGCCCCCACCACAGAAAAGGGGCCAGCCAGCCGGCCATGCACAGTCCCGGGCCGCCCCCAAGGACATCCACCCCATCCCACCCCAGAAGAAATACTACACCCACCCCTCATTTGGACATCTCTCAAAACACATAGCACACTAGACACCTAGGCTGGGTCAAACTACCCCCTCTTAGGGGCCACTGGTCACACCCCCAAACACCCAATCCCCCAGCCCATGAACCCACAACCCACCAGCGAGCCGAAGGCCCCTGCCCAGAACCGGGCACCAGAGCGCAAGCCGGCCCAGAGCCCGGCAACCCGCCCGCCAGAGCCCAAGATCCTCGATCCCCACAGGCCCAAGCCCGGGGGCGACAAGCCCCCAGAACCCCAAGCCCCCGGGCCCACCCCAAACCCACACCAGCACAGCCAGGCTACCAGATCGGTGACCCACGACCGCCGCCACAGACCACCTGAGGGCCCGCATGCAGCCACCAGCAGACATCCCCCAGAACCACCCAGGCCCTCCCCAGAGGGAAAGCAGTGCCCCCCTGCCCAGGTACCCCCAAGAGCCCAGCCCCCGGCAACCCCCCCAGCGCCCCAAACCCATACACCCGCCTCCACATCAACCTCAAGGCCCCACAAGGTCAGATCCCAGACTACCCACCCTCACTATGTAACGGAGCCGATCAAAGGAGCCCACAGAGATTGATCCAATGTGTCGGCAGATGCTGTTTCAAGACTAATATGATCTAACAGAAGATTTTTATACTGATTAATGCTAAGATTATTTTTATTTTTCCAATTCAGGAGTATGGTTTTCTTTGCGATGCATAAGGCAGTGAAAATCAAGCAACATGTATTTTTTTCCAGGGTAACATCTTCCAAGATAGCCAATAAGCAAACAGACGGAGAGAGTGGAATATTACATTTCAGACATTTAGACAAGTCTTCACAAACCTGGACCCAGAACCTCTGAACGGGTGGGCAGAACCAGAGTGCATGGATATAATCATCAGGAATATTGCCTGTGCACTGTGAGCAGTTGTTAGATGATGTAAATCCCATCCTAAACATTCGCTGACCTGTATAATGTACTCTATAAAGAACTTTATACTGTATTAATTGTAAGTTGGAGATTCTAGTCATTTTAAATGTTCTTAAACATATTTGAGACCAGGTGTTTTGGTCAAAATTGATTGATAAATCTGACTCCCATTTTGCAACTGGTAGCATTATGGAGTCATTGATTCTAGACAATTTCTTGTATATTTTAGATAATAATTTGGGGATTTAAGATTAAGGAACTCTAACACACATATTGGTGTTTCTAACAAAGTTTTATTAAGCTTAAATTTCTTTTTTGTGATAGACTTAATTTGTTGATATTCTAAGAAGTATTTATTTTCAATGTCAAATTGTATTATTAAATTATTAAATGGAATAAAGTCTACACCTTCATATATGTGTTCCAGACGTTCAATTCCCTTGACTCTCCAACCTGGGAAATTTAACATATTATTTTCTTGTAGGATGTCAGGATTGTTCCAGATGGGTGTATGTCTACAGGGGAGTAGTGAAGATTTTGTCATTTTCAAATACTCCCACCATGCTGTCAGAGAAGAGCTAATACTGATGCTTTTAAAGCAAACATGTCTTTTTATATTTGTGCTAATAAACGGTAGATCTGAAATCTTAATATTATTGCATAAAGTTTGTTCTATGTTGTTGTGAAATAAAATATATTTGTGTGCTTAATTCTTTAGTTTTATGTATTGGTGAAACTTATTTACTCTTCAACAAAGTCTGTGTAAGGCTGAAGAGGACAGGCATTTTCTGTCATCAGTTCCTTTGTTTAAACTCAGCAGAAAATTGAGCACGATGGG
Organism: Nematolebias whitei; assembly: GCF_014905685.2. Classification (NCBI taxonomy): domain Eukaryota; kingdom Metazoa; phylum Chordata; class Actinopteri; order Cyprinodontiformes; family Rivulidae; genus Nematolebias; species Nematolebias whitei. The sequence goes on from NW_023622156.1 coordinate 4,026, forward strand.
GGGAGGTGAACAGAACTTTCTTGTTGATGTTATAGAGGTCTCACCCTCTGATTGGTTTAGAAAGCTGCGTTGCTATGGATACGAGGTTTTACGACCGGCCAGGACATTCCAGACGATAAGTTATATGACAGATGACCTCATATACGTGTAGGTTGCAAGGAGTAGTTAGTGTATTCTGAGGAATAGGACAGATTGAACTTTCTTTGTTCTGATTATCTGAAACTGTTAAATGGGATGCTGCAGTCAAGAGTTATTTAGTGAGTTTTATTGTCTGCATTAAACATGGTTTAACACTCTGGTGAAGTTTGCTTCAGTTTTCATATATATAAAGTAAGTATCTAGGATGAACATTTTTAATTAGATAAAAGTTGTGATTATATAGTTGAAGAAAGACATGCACATTTAATAAAAACGACATTGATATGTTTCATAGGAAAATATGAAACTCCAACAACACTTAGAAGAAAAACTGTTAAAGTTAGACAAAGGAACATTTTGGGGGAGGTTGTAAGTTCTGTGTGTTACTCCAAACGGGGCAGCACCCAGCCAGGTTATAAAAGCATGAAGCATCTCCCCCCTCAGCAGAAGAGCAGACCAGAAACATGCAGCAGCTGAACAGAACCGCCCAGAACAGAACCATGCAGCACGAGCTGCATACAACTGTGCAGGTCGTATTGGTCAGAATGAATGCGAATTCATTTAATCCATTTACTTCATCACTTTTATTTTATTTTTGCAATAATTACTAACCAAAATTGTATTCCTAAAAATGTATCTTGTGACTATTATTTATTAAATATACGTGTGAACTTGAAATAGCGACTCTGTCCTATTTTTAGTGTAACTTAGTTTTTCCTTCCTGGGTCCTGTACAACAAGCCATAACAACGAACTCGGGCGGAGCGAAGACGCAAATCAACAAT
>NW_023622157.1:0-4947 GCF_014905685.2 Nematolebias whitei
ATATATATATACAGGATCACCTGAGGGGCAGAGGAAGAGGTTAAGGGAAACGCAGGAGGGACTGGAGTAATCTGTGAGGGATCTTTCTTACATGACGAGAGGTTGAATAGGAAGGGTCCAAAATACGAATCCAGGTTGGAGTGGCAAGTGGTGGAAGGCAAAAAGGCAGCTGCAGGATCACAGGAGGGATTGAGGAGGAACTCAGGAGACTCAGGCAGGTCCGATGACAACACGAAAAACAGGAAGGCTCTGAGAATGCAGAGGAAGACAAAACTTTAGTATAATCACTAGAGAACGCAGTTTGCTGGCTAGAACATCTACTACCGTTGGCAGGCAATGTCCCAGCGCCTGTAGAGTGGCTTCTGAGTCTTCTTATACTTCTCCTCAGGTGTGGTGCTGATCAGCTGCAGCTGCTGGTAATTAAGGAGCTTGAGGAGAGAGAGGAGTGCAGGGCAGGATCCCAACAGTACCCCCCCCTCAAGAATCGCCTCTTGGCGACCTGAGACGTTTCTCGGGGTGTGCTCTGAAGAACGAAGGGACGAGACTGGCGTCCAAGATGAAGGACCGAGGAATCCATGATCGTTCCTCTGGCCCATAACCTTCCCAGTCGACCAGATACTGGAAACCCCGCCCACGGCGTCGTACGTCCAGGATACGGCGGACCGTGAAGGCAGGGTGATTGTCGATGAGACGGGGGGGCGGAGGGAGGTCGGCCGGAGGGCACAGAGGACTGTCTGTAACTGGCTTGATTTGGGACACGTGGAAGGTGGGATGAATCTTCATGGATGATGGTAGCTGGAGTCTGACAGCTGTGGGATTAATGATGCGGATGATGGGGAATGGTCCAATGAAACGGGGGGCCAACTTACGTGGGGTGTCTCGCAGTTGAATATGGCACGTGGAGAGCCACACCCTTTGTCCAACCCTGTAGGATGGGGCTGCGGAGCGATGACGGTCTGCAAGGGCCTTGTTCTGCGTGGCTGTACGGAGTAGGGCGAGTTTGGTCTGGCGCCAAACCCGACAACAACGTCGAAAATGGTGTTGGACGGACGGGATCGCAATATCCCCTTCCTGACTTGGAAACAGAGGAGGGGCGTAACCTAGAGATGCTTCAAAAGGAGACATGCCAGTAGCGGATGATGTATGCGTGTTGTGAGCATACTCAATCCATACCAGATGTTGGCTCCATGAGGATGGATTGTCCTCCACAACACATCGAAGGGCAGTCTCCAGTTCCTGATTGGTCCGTTCGGCTTGCCCGTTGGATTGGGGGTGGTACCCAGATGTCAAGCTGACAGAGGCCCCTAGAGAATTACAAAAAGACTTCCATACCTGGGATATGAACTGGGGACCTCTGTCAGAAACCACATCGGACGGAATGCCGTGAACCCTGAAGACATGTTGGACCAACAGTTGGGCCGTTTCGAACGCCGAAGGAAGTTTCGAAAGGGGAACGAAATGAGCTGCCTTCGAGAACCTGTCAATCACAGTGAGGATAACGGTGTTGCCATCAGAAGGGGGCAGACCGGTAACAAAATCGAGAGAGATGTGCGACCATGGACGACTAGGAGTGGGCAGAGGCAGCAGCTTACCAGCAGGTGGCCGGTGACCAGTCTTATTTCTGGCACAGGTGGGGCAAGCGGCAACATAACTCTTAATGTCAGCGTTTAAGGTAGGCCACCAGAAGTGTCTCTTAGTCAGGGAAATCATGCGAGCAAGACCCGGGTGACATGAGAACTTGTGTGTGTGGAGCCAGTCGAGGACCTTCGCTGTGATACTAGCAGGAACAAACATAGTACCAGCGGGGCCTGTTCCTGGGTCAGGGTCTGACCTCTGGGCTTCCAGGATATCCTGTTCGATGGACCAGGTGAGAGTGCCAACCACACAGGATGATGGTAGTACGTTTGGTTCCTGTGTGGTGTCCTCCGGTGGTGAGAACTGTCGTGAGAGAGCGTCGGGCTTCGTATTCTTGGATCCGGGTCTGAAAGTCAAAGTAAAATTGAATCTTGTGAAAAATAAAGACCATCTTGCCTGTCTTGGGTTTAACCGTCTGGCATCGCGAAGGTACGTGAGGTTTTTGTGGTCCGTCCAAATGAGAAATGGAGTGTCCGTGCCCTCCAGCCAATGTCTCCATTCTTCAAGGGCCAGTTTCACGGCCAGAAGCTCACGGTTCCCTACGTCGTAGTTCTTTTCTGCGGGGGAAAGGCGCCGAGAGAAAAACGCACAGGGGTGTACCTTGTTATCAGGAGATGCTCTCTGCGAAAGGACAGCTCCTACTCCAGTGTCGGATGCATCTACCTCCAGGATGAATTGTTTCTTGGGATCTGGGTGACACAATACAGGGGTAGATGAAAAAAGCGTCTTGAGCTCACCAAAAGCCTTGTCCGCCTCCTGAGTCCACTTAAAAGTCCTAAGAGTGGATGTTAATTGCGTGAGGGGGGCAGCGATCCTGCTATAGTTCTTAATAAAGCGGCGGTAGAAATTGGCGAAGCCCAGGAATCGTTGAAGTTGTTTCCTCGTTTCCGGCGTTGGCCACTCCACCACTGCCTTAGTCTTTTCAGGGTCTGTGCGGTAGTGTCCCCCTTCAAAAATGAAGCCCAAAAATGGAACAGACTTTGCATGAAATTCACATTTTTCTGCTTTGACATAAAGTTGGTTTTCGTAGAGACGTTGGAGAACAGTTCTGACATGATGAACATGTTGTTCCTCATCTTGTGAGTATATAAGGATGTCGTCCAAATACACAAAAAGGAACTTGTTCAAAAAGTCTCTCAGAACGTCATTAACCAGAGCCTGAAATATTGCGGGGGCGTTAGTGAGGCCAAAAGGCATAACGAGGTACTCAAAATGTCCTAAGGGGGTCTTAAATGCCGTCTTCCACTCATCGCCCTCCCGTATACGAACGAGATGATAAGCGTTACGGAGATCTAACTTAGAGAATATCTTAGCGTGGTGTAACTGCTCATGGATGGAGTCGATGAGGGGTAGCGGATATTTGTTTTTTATTGTAATTTGATTTAATCCTCTGTAGTCGATGCAAGGGCGCAAAGTCTTATCCTTCTTAGCCACGAAGAAGAAACCTGCTCCAACCGGAGAGGTAGAGGGACGAATTATACCTGAGTCTAAGGACTCCGAAATGTACTCCTGCATGGAGTCTCGTTCAGGACCAGAAAGATTATATAGGCGACTAGAGGGAAGAGGTGCCCCTGGTAACAGCTCGATAGCACAGTCATACGGTCGATGTGCAGGTAAGGATGAGGCCTTTAGTTTACTAAACACAGGAGCTAAGTCATGGTACATCTTAGGAATCTTTGACAGATCAATAGACTCAGAAGAATTACTGCGTTTTAATGTGGAAGGAATTGCAGTTCTTAAACAGTTCATAAGACATTGTGGGCTCCATTGTTCTATTCTTTTTAATCTCCAATTAATGACTGGGTTATGTTTGTTCAGCCAAGGGAAACCTAAAATGAGCTGAGACACATGAGATTGAAAAACAAAAAACTCACAATATTCATGATGGTTCCCGGAGATCATGAGGTGCAGGGGCCCGGTCTTAGTGTGGATGGAGGCGAGTCTTTGCCCAGTGAGGCCCTCCATAGATAACGGCGTGGAAAGGGTCTGAGTGGGGATGGATAGGAGATCCACTAGGTCTTGGCTGATGAGGTTCTGTTCTGCTCCGGAATCCACCAGGGCGGCAACAGACTTCTTTTCGAGACCCACGATGATGGTGGTGTTGATCTCCAGACGAGAAACAGGAGAAGAAGAAGTTGTAGTTCTCACCAATATCTCTTGCTTTATTGGTGAGATGTGTCGTTTCCCAACAACGGGCATTGAGCAATAAAATGTCCTTGTTGGCCACAATAAATGCACGCTCTGTGTCTTCTCCTCCTCTGTTTCTCCTCGGCGGACAGACGAGTGTGGCCCAACTGCATAGGTTCCGGCTCAATATTGGTCTTATTCTCCAGCGCCCGTGTTGGAGTTGATCTAGGTGTCCAGTTGAATCCGGAAGCAGTGGTACCCTGGGAAATGTAGTCACCTTGATAAGACGTTGAGCGACGTCGTGACGTGTGCGAAGAGCCGGAAGTTGAGGCATGCTGGGAATCGTAGTCTCTCTCCCATCTACGTTCTTGAAGCTGATTATCGATGCGGGTGGCGAGGTGGATTAGCTCATCCAAACTTTGAGGCTCCTCTTGCGTCGCTAAGCGATCCTTTATGGAGTCAGAGAGCGAGTGGAGGAAAATACCTTGAAGAGCACTCTCTCCCCATCCGGTTCGGGCGGCGGTGATTCGAAACTCCAAGGCGTGTGCTGTTACCGATCGCCAGCCCTGACGAAGGGTGAGTAGCCTCTTAACTGCTTCAGACTTCTGGAGGGGTTGATCGAATACTCGTACGAAGTTTTCTAAAAAGGAGGAGAAGGTTAGTGTGTCGAGCTGATGAGCTGATAAGTGAGCCTGAGCCCAACGTAGTGCGTCTCCCTTTAATTGGGTAATGAAAAACGATATCTTGGCTGAATCCAGCAAAAAACGACTGGGTGCACTCTGAAAAGTTAGCCTACATTGCAGAACAAAGCCCCCACATAGTTCAGGGTTCCCATCAAATAATTCAGCAGGCTTTAAATTTTGCTCCACAGCGGTTGGTTGAGGAGAGACATGAGTGGGGGAACTAACCTCTGGAGTAGATGTTGTAGCTGGTGGTAGCAGCTGGGTCATCCCTTGTTTGATAGAGAACATCATACCGCCCAGTTCTTGTAAGTTAGATTGGTTAGTCTGCTGTAATGCTACTAAACGCTCGAGAGTTGCTTCATTCCTTTCTACTCTCTGCAACATTGTCTGGAACGTGAGTTGGCTCTGCTCAGCTCCTGAATCCTTCGAGGGTACTTGGTGTGGCTGGGACATTCTGTTAAGACCGAGGTTGTACCCAGGATGAAGGACCAGAAAACTGAAC
>NW_023622158.1:0-4946 GCF_014905685.2 Nematolebias whitei
GTTACTCAGAGTGGTAGCAAGTGTGTTCCCTGGACAGATGGATGAACCGTCTGATCAACAGTGGTCACACGCTGCAGTTCGCAGCTCAACCCCCACCATTCAGAGAGATTATAGAGAAAATTCTGTCTTCTCCAGAACAGAGCTCATCTCTCCAGTCAGAAGTTCAAGAATTCCTGATGAAAATGTGATTTCTAGAGTTCCCAACGGAGAGGAAGATACGGGTTTTTCCTCCCACTACTTCCGGGTTCCAAAAAAAACGGAGGGATAAGACCCATTCTTGACCTGTTCATGTTCAACAAATCAATCATGGAGAGACAATTCCACATGCTGACAATCAAACAGCTGCTGGAGAACTTCACCAGAACAACTGGTTTTCACCTCCATAGATTTGAAGAACGCATATTTTCACATTTCCATCATTCTGAAACAGGAAATTCCAGTGTTTTCTCCTCCAGGGGATTCCGTATTAGTATAACAGGTTACCGTTCGGATATTCCCTCGCCCCACATACATTCTCAAAATGCTTGGAAACGGCTCTGCAGTCGTTACACATGGCAGGAATGAGAATTCTTTTTATCTGGACAATCTACTTTAGTGTTCAGCACAATTAAAACTTATGATGCAGTTATTTCTTCCTGTCATGAGGTTTTTCTGACAGAACAGTTCTTAACCACCCGCTGATTAAGCGTTTTCTGAATGGTGTACAGAGACACAGACCTGTGTCACGTCCACTAGCTCCACAGTGGGACCTAAAAATAGTCCTGCGCGCTCTGATCAAAGCTCCTTTTGACTGTTTAGATCAGGTTTTACTTAAATTTCTATTATTTAAAACAGCCCTGCTGTTAGCTCTGACATTGGCAAAAAGAGTGAGTGATTATCTGCTCTCTCTGTTGCTCCCTCTTGTCTCAGAGTTCAAGCTGATGGCAGTTCAGCTGTACTGCGTTTTAACCCTGCTCTGAAAAGCATCACAAGCTCATTCAGATCGAGAACGATAACCTTGGATGGGTTTTTATCCTCCTCCTCATAATTCTGAGGAGGAAGCAACATCTCAGGTCTCTCTTGTAAATGGGTCTTTGAGACTCAATGGGATTTACCTGTCTAAATAAAGGTTGAATGAATCTCACCTCCTCTGTCCCGTGCACACGTTTTCGTGTTAAGTGGCGCACATGGCCGCACTGCGCCGTTCTCAGCGTCTGTTCGTGCTTTACAGGGACAGTTCTTCAGGACTCCCTCTATCCACCCAGCACCACTCACACTGGTTGTGTCAGGCTTTTTCTGAAGCTTACAGTTCATCTGGACTGGATCCTCAAGAGAATTTCAGTGCATTCCACCAGAAGGTTTTCATCCTCCATGGCTCTGCATGGAGGGATAACAGTGGAGGATATTTGTATGGCAGATGCCTGGTCATCGCCATGTTCAATTATTCGTTTTTATCTGTGACAATTCTACTTTCTCCATGACCCATTCTGCTCTCAGAGTTCTGACAGAATGATGATTATTTGCTTCAAGGAGCCTCACTTTTGAGCTCACACCTGCCTGCATGCAGTCGCAGTGAGATTTATTATCAGTCACAAGTTCATGACTGCTGAGTTTATTGTTATTAATCGGTTCATCCTGAGGAGCTGCTGGCCTGCTCTATTCATTGTTACACTGTTACAATGTGTAACCTCTGTTGTTCATATTCACAGCAGCAGGTCTACTATCTCAGCCTTTTTCCTCACCAGAGACCTCTTCTCCGATGCGCTCCTGCGCATGGAGCACGCAATTACGCAGCGCGTAATTATGCACACAGAAGGCTGAGTGATTTTTTTTTTTTTGTGCAAGCAGGTGCTTCATTTTGTGTCTGAATGGACCCAGTGAGGCATAGATTACATTCTGCTTCACCTTTAACCCACTAGCGATAGCCTTAAATGGTGAAGCCTATACGAAATAGAACATTGGTTACGTACTGTAACCCCAGATTCTATGTGTGTAGACGCAGCCCTTAAAGCTCTGGGCCTCACTGGTTCCTAAGGTCGTTTTCACACCAGATAGTCCGGTAGACTCGGTTCGGGACCAATATTCATGACCTTTTGTTTACATTTGAGCTGGTGCGTTTGCATTCACACTGCACTGTGCAGTCGAGCCAACCTGTTGAACCAACCTATTCACCCGCTCGCCTTTGGGGGCGCTGCACCAAGAACTACTGAAGGAAACGACACAAAAACCTCTGAAGACACGTCGTCTTCTTCTGTAAATAAAAAAAAAAAAACGAAGTGGCATCAAGTTTTAGCAGTTTTAGGAGTTATATTTTGTCATTTTTCAAAAATGGACTTAGCATGAGCAGAAGATGAGACAGAAGACCATGGAGAATATTGTTTTTCTACACAAGTCAGCTGACGGCTCCATATAAGGTCAGAGAAATGCGTGTTTGTTTACCCTGTGGAGCGGGGCCCGGTCTGTTTACATTCACACTGTACTCGAACCACGCTGGAGTTTGCTTCTACCGGACTGAGACCTAGGTTTTAGCCTGGGCCAGAATTAGCCTTTTTGTTCCGTGACAGAGTTCGATGGCGCGTTCACACCTCCCTAAATGAACTGGACTTTCTAGGAAAACGAGCTAGAGTTCGATTAAAGCGGACTAAACAGGGCTGGTGTGAATGCACCCTAAATGGCTGAAGAAAAAAAGCTATTTGGGAGCCAATTGCCCAATACGGACCGGGGGTGGGGCCCACACAGCCGGTGGGCGCGGACTAAAGTTTTCAATGCTGCGCGCGAAGGGATAAACTCACTAGCGATAGCCTTAAAGGGCTGTGCCTATACTCATAGAATCTGGGTTACAGTACATAACCAACGATATCCATATTCTTGTAGATGTTGAAAGTGATAGCTTAAGCATAGCCTTAAAAAATTTAAGTCAATTGGTTTTACACAAAATGTCCACACATTTATTCATTCTCATCATTAAACTCTTGATATGGTTCTGATTTATGGCATGGAGATTAAGTACTTATTAATTCAACCTCAAAATCCTGTTCTGTCTGACCATTTTTTAATAACCTTTGAGTTTTCATTAACTGACTGCACAGCCACTGAGAGTAAATTTCATTATAGTAGGTGCTTATCAGAGAACACAGAAACCAAATTTAAAAAATCTCTCCCATTGTTATTTTCCTGTGTCTTGCAAAGTAATGCAGAAGAGAGCAGTGACGTGGATGATATGGTTGATAATTTTACATCAATGCAAACTTCACTTGATAAAATTGCTCTACTGAAAAGAACAATCAATCAGAGAAAGCTGGCTCCTTGGTTCAATTCTTTTTTTTAAACAGTTTTTTATTGATTTTTTTCATTTCTAAACATACAACAACAAAGAACATAGAACAACAACCCACCCCCAACCCCTTCCCTCCCTCACTCAAACACACAAACAAATTAAACAGGCATTGACATACATTCCACATGCAATACAAAAGGCTGCCACGTCTCCTAAAATCTTTTGATAGACTCTTTCAGGTTATATCTTACTTTTTTCCAAATCGACATGATACATCACTCCCTTACCCAATGTACATATGCTGGGGGTGTGTGGGTCCTTCCAGTTGCACAAAATTAGCCTCCTGGCCAGAAGAGAGCCAAAGGCAATCAACATCCCTTTTGTATTTGTTGAGGGACGTGTCCACAGGGACCACCCCGAACAGTGAGATGAGTGGTGATGGGTGAATGGTTTTGCCTCATATTCCAGAGGTGTCCAAAATAGATTGCCAAAATGTCTGCAGTTTGGGACTGGTCCATAATGTATGCAAGAGTGTAGCTGGAGTTTGTTTGCAATGATTGCATGCTGGGTCCAGGTCAGCTTTGATCTTGGACAACTTGTCCTTGGACCAGTGCAGCCTGTGCACTATCTTGAACTGAACTAAAACATGTCTCAGACACATTGAAGATGAGTAAATGTTCTTAATGATCCTTCTCCAGATTGAGTCTGATATCCCAAAGTCTGCTTCCCATTTCAGTTGAAGGGAGTCCAAACTGGACTTGTGGTATGAACTGAGCAGTGTATAAACTTTGATAAGGGCCCCCTTGGTATCAGATGTGAATTCCAAAATCATTAGCCACAAAATGTTTAGTGGGGTACAAAGGAAAACAGTCAAGAGTTAGATCTCGCAAAAATTCTCAGCTGCAGATATCTAAAAAACTATGATTTGTGAATATTAAACTTCTGTACCAGCTGTTCAAATGAGGTAAATCTACTATCAACATAGAGATCACACAGTGAATACCCTCAAGACACAAGTGCCAAAATCTGTATCAGCTACTGAGTAAACATATGATTATTTGCAGAGTGGTGAAGGCTGCACAGAAGACTGCTGGAGTCAGCCTTCCCACCATCACAGATATTTACACCTCCAGATGCAAGAAGAGGGCCACCTGCATCATGAAGGACCCCACTCACCCAGCACACACATTTTTTGCCCCTCTCCTCTCAGGCAGGAGGTTGAGGCGCATGAAGTGTAGAACCACTAGACTGAGGAACAGCTTCTACCTTGAAGCTGTTGACTCATGAATCCCTAACCAGGATAATAACTGTGAAAAAAAATCACAGTAATGCCACTTGATTGTTATGTGCTGCTGATTATCTATGCTTCTGATCTCATGCTGCTGATTTATTTCATGCTGCTGCGCTCATTCGTACTCATCTGCTCACAGATTCATGTTCATGCTGCTGTTTGGCGTATTGTTTTTGTACTACTAGTGCTTAGCGTATTTTTAGTTTAATGTTTATCTTAGTTCATATCTTAGAGCTTATTGTTTTTCTTTACAATTTATACTTTTGCTGGATGTAACTGGGACCCAGTGTACACAGTTTTCTTCCACCACATGTACCACATGTGGTGTGTATGTCAAATAAAGAAACTTTGACTTTTATGATTATTCGACAAAACTACAAAAAACAGTAACTCTGTAGA
>NW_023622159.1:0-292 GCF_014905685.2 Nematolebias whitei
CTATGCACAGGTACATAATCAAACCACTGTGACCTTGTGTGGACCCACAAAGACATGGCTGTCGTTCATGTGTCTCCAGAACAGAAATTGTGTGAAGCTCGTCTCCAGAAAGCACAAAGCTTCTTAAAGATATTTCTTAGAGCACGTTTGTACTGCAGCTTCAAGGGAGACATAAATATGTAAATCATGCTGTTAACTTATATTTGAATATTTTGTGTAGCAATTTTCTATGAAATGTATTACCTCACAATGTTCATCACATTTGTTACTAGAAATGTTTAATTACATAAAA
>NW_023622159.1:392-4944 GCF_014905685.2 Nematolebias whitei
GAATTTTTATTAAATGAGAAAAAACAACCACTTGCAAGTTTTTATTCTACTGTAAATATATTTCAAACAATGTATGCAGCAAATATAATTGTTTCTCCAATGTACATTTTACATATATCAGGAGCAGCATGTGCAGGTTTCATTAGCATTAGGTTTACAACCACACTAGAACAAATGTTTACTAAACTACAGCACACACAATGTTAAGTGTCACCTCTTCACCCTCACATGTAAGCACCAGTATAGTTAACTGGTATATTTCTGTGTAACATTGTGTATTTGTTTCTCATGCAACCAATCACTCTTCACATGAATTCCACGGTGTGCTTGTGTGTGTTCAACATCCTTAGCATCAAGTTCACATCTCCATTTACTGAATGATGGGATTTGAACCTCAGCACATCATTCATTTATACTTTTGTTGGATGTAACTGGGACCCTGTGTACACAGTTTTGTTCCACCTCATGTACAACATGCGATGTGAATGCCAATAAAGAACCTTGACCTTGATTCCCACACTGTCTTTAATATCAAAGCCTCTGTCATAACACAACGTCCCCGGGTAATAATCTGGAGAGAAGGCCACAGCTTTCTGTTATGAGCTTGTCTGATGCACATCCATCCCTTGGAAAGATAAGAAAGACACAGGTATTAGACAGATTTTTATGTGACACCTTAAAAAGATGGTAAATATGCTGAACAGGATGCATTAGTGTTAGTAGAACCATTGAAATTGTGAGGGTTTTTTAATGCTGGCAGAAAATGCCTAACAGTGTTAAACAATGACAACAAGATGGCAAAGCAATGAAGTCCTGTATAATATTTAATAATATAAAAATTATTTGTCCAGCTGTTTTTTATTCAGCTCTGACCTGAGCTCCCTGTTCTCCTGTAACAGATGGTTTATTTCTGCTCTTTTTTTGTTCACACATTGTATTTGTACCTTTGCGCTGCTGTTTCATGTCCATCATCTGCAGCCTCACTGAGCTCCTCTCGTGGAGTTTCATCCACTTCATCTGAAGGTTTGTCTTGAAGAGAACATATCACAACACACATCAGTATTACTACAGTAAAAGTGACAACACTAGAAAATTCAAACAGTTTATTTCACAATAACACAGATGTCCACTCTGTCTAAACTCGGACTAAGTTACATGCAAAATATAAACCTGACCTAAACCAGGTTGGCCCACTTCTAAGAACATGAACTAAACATGAGTACACCCGGACAAAATCATGGCACAAATTTATGGCACAACACCAACAAACTGAATTTAGGCATTCACCAGAATGTCTGGAACAAACTAGCAGGTCTCTTGGGATGCTTTAGAAAGTTCTCAGGACGTCTCACCGTCTCCTTTTTGTTACGTCCTACACATGAGCTCCTCGTGTTGTTTCCTGGTGGAGAATCTATAAAAAAAAGTCAGTTTTCAATCTTTTTACAATTCCAGTCGTGTGACCGGACATTACATCCAATAATGCAACAATTTCGGACCATCACTAAACTGTTTTAACCTACTTAGATTAAAAAAAAAAAATGTCAGCGAGAAAGCTTGTTTTCGACAGTTAATATGGAGGTCAATAAAAATGGTGGATGCAGCCCCATCCTATCCCACCAGCCGCCGCGCCGCTGACAAGTGACGTCACACTCTAAAGCTCTATAGGAGAATACTCAAACCACTAAAACTCCAGTCCAGGTTTTCCGTTACCTCCAACTCTAAACATAGCAGCCTGTTGCCACGGTCACAATATACGGTGGTCACAGAATATGGTGTAACACCTGCAGTGTTTCTGTGTGCCTCCTCCTGCCTCAGTAGAAAATGTGCACAGGTGGAGGAGGTGGAGATACCTTTGTGTTGCTCGCTCGCCAGTTTAGCAAGCTTAGTGCGGGCAGTTGTTGACCGGGGGGTTGATCATAAACATATATACATGTTAGGAGGAGAGAAGTGGAGCTCTACGTTTGTAGCATCTTAGCTTAGCAGTAACTGTGATGCTGTAAGATGCTGCAGGTGTAAGAGACGCTGTGTGTTCAGGTGCATTAAAGTTGAAATTTTTTTAAAATGGTAAATGGACTGTGTGAGAGTAGCTCTGGCTGCAGCTCCCAAGATGGCTGCTAATGATCTACACCTGGCGGTCATCTCCCTGATGAGCATCGACCTCTACTTAAGGCTGCAGTCAAGTCTACTCGATGCTTGAGCATTGATTCCCTCCCGGTACTAGTGCTCTCAGCCTTTTGTTTTCTAAAAGTATTTCAGATACTTACTTTGTGCTTCTTGTGTCAGCAGTTCCTCGTTTGCCGTAACGTTCCAGTCCTGTTCTCTCGGTTCCTGTCTGGTCTCATGAAACCCTGCCTTTTTGGATCTTGGATGTCCGTGCTCTGCTGCTGGGACTCATGCCTATTGGACCCTCTGAACTCACTCCAGTACCAAGGAAGCTGTAAGACAAGAACAACATTATCAATTCCTACTCACCTGTGTCACTTACCTGCTCCTGACCTAAAAAGACTATTCCCCCTCTTCCAGGAGTTCCAGTCCCAGGGCCAGTACATAATAAATATATATATATATATATATATATATATTTCCACTGTAAATAAATATCACCTTTTTGTAGCCTGAGTCTTGTGTCGTTCTGGGTCTCGTTACAACTGGGTTGCCCGCACATACAACAGAAATGCTCCAGCCAGACCAAACCCAGAACGAGGCTCGGGATGACCAAGCCACGTCCTCCTCTCCAACGGAGCGAGTAAACCAGCTGGAGAAGATCCTCTCTCAGATGATCAAACAACACCAGACGCAAGCTAACCTACAGGAGCTAGGGAGTATGGTATACTCCATTAAACAGACTCTCTCCCCTTCTCCTCCTACAGTCGCAGCAGAAACCCCTGTGGACATCCAGACATGCACATGCTCGGCAAGGCACTCATCGGAGTCACAACTATTGGTAAAACCTTCCGAACTTTTTTCCAGTGACCCAGACCAATGTGACGGTTTACTCCTCCAATATGAGCTCGATTTCAGTGGAGCCCCCAGACTTTACTCCTCAGACAACGCTAAAATCACCTACTTTACAAGTCAGTTAAAGGGTAACGCACTCCGGTGGGCAACTTCTTTTCTCCGCCAGCATGATTTAAGAGTTGTCACTTTTAGCTCTTTACTTACTAAGTTTCGTAGGATATTCGACAGGCCGCTATCGGGTCCCAATGCGGAGAAACGTCTTCTGGGCTTACGTCAGGGCCTGCGACCAGTAGCCGAACACGCCCTCGAGTTCCGCATCCTCGTGGCACAAACAGGGTGGAACGAGAGGGCACTACAGGGGACTTTCTTAAATTCTTTGTCGGATCCATTAAAAGACCAGCTCGCCGCAAGAGACGAGCCATCCAACTTTGACGCTCTCATTAATTTAACCGTATCGATTGACGAACGTTTCCACGAGCGGTGGCGGGAACGAGACGACAACTCCTAACGTACCACCACTTCCGGTTTGGGTCCGTCACTCAGTGTTGTCCGTAGTAAAGATTCGACTTCGTATTACAAGTCCCAGAATCATTCAACCCATGCACCTCCCCCTTCACTCACTCTATCTGAACCCGAACCCATGCAGGTGGGACGCACCCATCTTACTCTCGACGTTAGACAAAGATGCAGAGAACTAGGGTTATGCTTTTATTGTGGCCAAGATAGGCATCTTATTGCCGCCTGTCTGTTTCGGGGAAACGAGAACACCCACCAATAAAGAGGGAGATATTGGTGGGGACTTCTTCGCTCTCCCCGCTAAATAGATTGACCATTGCTACGGTCATCCAGAGTAATCACAACCGTTTCCCTGTTTCTGCACTCATAGACTCCGGCGCTGAACAGAATTTAATGTCAAAGTATTGTTTCCAAATTGTCCCTACCCACTGTAAAGATAAAACTGTTTCCATCGCGGGAATCACGGGCGACACCCTAGCCCAGGTTCAATACCGCACCATCGACTTACACCTAATAACATCCGGCAACCACCATGAACACGTCAATTTCTTTGTCTTTGATTCACCTCATGACCAAATAATTTTAGGATACCCTTGGTTAAAGCTCCACAACCCTCACATTAATTGGGAGCTTGGCAGAATAGAGAAATGGAGCGGGAGATGTCTAAAACACTGTCTCCGCTCTGGAATCTCTAACACTATTAAACAAGACACCAACGTAGAACAGATTGATTTAACTTCCATTCCGTCCGATTATCACGATCTCTCCCCTTTTTTTAGTAAACAAAAAGCTTTGTCCTTGCCGCCGCACCGACCCTACGACTGTGCCATAGATCTTTTTCCGGGTGCTCCCTTACCAGCCAGTCGTCTGTACAACCTCTCGGGCCCAGAGAGGGATTCCACGTAGGAGTATATTGAAGAATCACTGGATTCTGGAATTATTCGTCCACCTCCCCGGTAGGGGCCGGGTTCTTCTTTGTATCCAAGAAGGATAAGACCCTCCGCCCTTGCATCGATTACAGGGGTTTAAACAACATTACAGTCAAGAACAAGTATCCTCTTCCTCTTATAGACTCCAT
>NW_023622160.1:0-4944 GCF_014905685.2 Nematolebias whitei
TGACAGTAGAATCTGGCCATTATGGATCCAACACCAACCCGAGAGTGGTGCTCTAAGGTAGAAGGGGCTGTTAGTAAACTTGAGAAAGGGCTTCAGGAAATGGTTGTTTCTCTTCAAGCTTTGTCCCAACAGTCAAACCAAGTCATCAACCAAACCCTGTTGACTCCTGCACCAAGAGAACCACGGTTAGCCCCCCCTGAACATTTCAGAGGTGAGCCTGAGCAATGTCGACCATTTTTGACTCAGTGTGACATTCAATTTCAATTGCAACCTTCATGTTTTCCCACGGAGCATGCTAAAGTAGCTTATGCTGTCTCACTTCTCGCTGGAAGAGCCAAGACGTGGGGCACTTCTGAATGGTTAAAAGGTGGCGTGGTATGTCGTAATTTTTCTGAATTTTCCAAAGAGTTGTGTCGGGTTTTTGACCCCATCCTCCCTGAGAGAGAGGCAGCCCGAAGAATTTTTGATATTAAACAAGGCAAGGATTCTGTAACCAAATACATCATTCACTTTCACTCTGTTTCAGCAGACAGTCATTGGGAGGAACACGCACTCACTGACGCCTTCTTCAGGGGGCTTAATGAAGATGTTAAGGATGTGCTGGCAACAATGGACTATCCCTCATCCCTACGCCAGCTGGAGGAGGTGGACACCCGTGTTGACCTTCGCCTGCGTGAGCGTGAGCGTGACCGTGAACAGAGTCGAGGCAAGGCCACAGCCATGTCCAGAACCAGACATCACCTTGTGGATCATGAACCTAAAACGGAACAAACCAAGAGCCCTCAGGATCCTCTGTATGCTACGGAACCCATGCAACTAGGAAGAAGTCGTCTGACCACCCAGGAACGAGAACGTCGGAGGAGGTACCATCTCTGTTTTTATTGTGGTCAAGGCGGTCATGATTGTCATCATTGTCCAGTAAAAGACCAGGCTCAGCAGGAGAAGAGAGGCTCCTGTTGAGTCTTAGTCATAAGATCAAGTCCTCTCCACCTATCATGTCCAAGTCCAAGGTCAAGTTCATAATAAAGGGTGGTCAACCCGTCATCGTTTCAGCTTTTATTGATTCAGGGGCCGACACGGAATTCATTGATAAAACCTTTGCCAAATCCATAGATCTGACCATTGTTCCATCACCTAACAACCATAAGGTCCTCGCTTTAGATGGTCATCCTTTAAGTCAATCTAGTCTTGAAACTGTTCCAGTCACCATGGTGTCGGCCAACAACCATTCGGAACTGATCAGATTCATTGTTATTGATTCACCCCAACTCCCAGTGGTTTTAGGTTCCACTTGGTTATGCAAACACAACCCCCAAATCGAATGGAGGAACCAAGAGATTGTAGGATGGGCTAATGAGTGTTATTCTACATGTATTCAGAGCCAACCCAGTTCACCAGCCCTTGTCACAGCCAATGAGGAGACCTATCCTAATCTAAGTCAGGTACCTAAAGAGTACCATGATTTGAAAGAGGTCTTTAATAAATCAAAAGCTACGTCCCTTCCGCCACATCGTCCATACGATTGTGGTATTGACCTGATCCCAGGTTCTACCCCCCCTCGGGGTAGATTATATTCTTTGTCTGGTCCCGAGCAAGAGTCCATGAGGAAATATATAACAGAGTCCCTCCAAGCTGGTATCATTAGACCTTCAGCATCCCCCGCTGGTGCAGGTTTTTTCTTTGTAGGGAAGAAAGATGGGTCACTTCGTCCATGCATTGACTATAGAGAACTTAACAAAATAACCATAAAGAACAAGTATCCTCTGCCCCTCATGAACTCTGCTTTTGATATAATCCAAAATGCTAAGATATTCACCAAACTGGATCTTCGCAACGCTTACCATTTGGTCAGGATACGGCGGGGAGATGAATGGAAGACGGCTTTTAATACCGCAGATGGCCATTATGAATATCTTGTTATGCCATTCGGCCTCACCAACGCTCCTGCCGTTTTCCAAGCCCTGGTTAATGATGTCCTTGGTGACATGATTAACATTTACGCTTTTGTTTACCTTGATGACATACTTATCTTTTCACAAGATAGCATTTCTCACCGTCGCCATGTCAGAGCTGTCTTAACTCGCCTTTTACAGAACAACTTGTTTGTCAAGGCAGAGAAGTGTGCTTTCCACCAAGTGTCCACCTCATTCCTTGGGTTCAACATTTCTCCAGGTCAAGTATCCATGGAACCCGGGAAGGTATCAGCGGTGGTGGATTGGCCCAAGCCCAAGGATCGTAAACAGCTGCAAAGGTTTCTCGGTTTTGCAAATTTTTATAGGAGGTTCATTAAGAACTACAGTTCAGTTGCAGCTCCTCTTCATTTTCTCACCTCATCTAAGACCAAGTTCATCTGGGACTCCGTTGCCAACCAATCATTCCAGAAGCTCAAAACATTGTTTTCCTCTGCTCCAATCTTGCACTCTCCAGACCCCGAGAAACAATTCATTGTGGAGGTCGATGCATCCAGCACCGGGGTGGGCGCCATCCTCAGTCAGCGCAGCACAGATGGTAAGATCCACCCCTGTGCTTACTTCTCCAGGGCACTCTCCCCCGCTGAGAGAAACTACGACGTGGGAGACCGTGAGCTTTTGGCAGTCAAGATGGCCCTGGAGGAATGGAGGCACTGGCTGGAAGGTGCGAAGAAGTCCTTTTTGGTATGGACCGACCATAAAAACCTGGAGTACCTTCGCACAGCAAAGAGACTCAATCCCCGTCAGGCCAGGTGGGCTATGTTTTTCTCTCGGTTCAGTTTCACCCTCTCTTACAGACCCGGGCCCAAGAATGCCAAGCCGGATGCCCTGTCCCGGGTCTGTAAGAGAGGGTGAAACTGAACCGAGAGAAAAACATAGCCCACCTGGCCTAGGGGGTGCCTGTTTGTCCCCAATCAAAAGGTAAAAGAGGTTCTTGAATTATGCCATTCATCAAAGTTGTTCTGTCACCCAGGAATCACCAAGACCCTCCAACTCATTCGCGCCCGATTCTGGTGGGCTACGCTTACGGAGGACACCAAGCACTTTGTCAAGTCATGTCCCGAATGCAATCGTGCCAAGTCTTCCAATCGCCCACCTGCCGGGCTGCTACGACCCCTGCCAATTCCTTCACGCCCATGGTCACATATTGCTATGGACTTTGTGACTGGATTACCCCCTTCTGAAGGTAATTCAGTGTTATTGACCATTGTGGACCGTTTTTCTAAAATGGTCCACCTGGTTCCTCTCCCCAAGTTACCTTCTTCCAAGGAGCTCAGCGTTATCATGGCCAAGGAGGTTTTCAGGCTCCATGGGCTCCCCCAGAACATTGTGTCTGACCGAGGTCCCCAATTCATTTCCAAGTTCTGGAGGGAGTTTTGCAACCTGCTAGGGATCTCGGTCAGCCTCTCGTCAGGTTTTCATCCCCAAACGGATGGACAATCTGAGCGTACCAACCAGGAGGTGGAGACCAAGCTTCGGCTCCTCTGCGAGGGGGACCCGAGGAAATGGACGTCCAACCTCCCTTGGATTGAACAAGCAATCAACTCTCTTCCATCCTCTACATCAGGTATTTCACCCTTTCATGTTGTCTATGGATTCCAACCCCCTGTTTTTTCAGTCCAGGGGAGAGAAGCTCGGGTTCCCTCTGCACGACTCGCAATTTTACGTTGCCAGCGAGTCTGGAGAAAAGCCAGGAGAGCCCTAATTTTGGCCACCAAAAGGTACGTTCGGGGGGCTAACCGCAGGAGAACGCCTCAACCATTGTACAAGGTGGGCCAGAAAGCGTGGCTCTCCACCAAGGACCTTCCTCTCCGTTTGGAATCTAAGAAACTAGCACCACGTTTCATTGGTCCTTTTCTGATTACCAAAATAATCAATCCTGTCTCTGTTCGCTTACAGTTACCCAGGTCCATGCGCATTCATCCAACGTTTCATGTCTCAAGACTCAAGCCATTTGTCCTGCCACGTTTTCGACCCACCACCGACCTCCCACCACCCGCCCGACTCATTCAGGGGAGCCCAGCCTACACGGTCCGACGCCTTCTTCGATCCAGAAGGTGGGGGAGAGGACTCCAGTATCTGGTAGACTGGCAGGGGTACGGCCTGGAGGAACGTTCCTGGGTGCCCTCACGCAATATTCTGGACAAAACCCTCATTAGAGACTTTCATCGACTGAACCCTCTCCAGCCTGGTGGTCCTTCAGGAGCCGGACCTTGAGGGGGGGGTTCTGTCATAGCTCTGCTCTCTGTCAGCTCCTCTGTCATGCTGCACACTCAGTAATCACTCAACTCATGTCACCTGTCACCGCTCATTATCCCACAGCTCCACCACCTGGTCCAGTCAGTACTTAAGTTCACTCATTCCTCTCAGTCTGGGCCAGATTCTCTATCCTGTCTCATCAGCAGTAGACTTTCCAGCATTCCATTGATTGACTCATCACGTTCATGACCCTTGCCTTGACCACGACCACGCTTTTGCCTCAGCCCTCGTCTGCTTTTGCTCATCTGATCAGGTACCGACTCATGCTCTTGTTTTTTTTTTGACTCTCTTTTTGGATCACGTACTGGATACTTCTGCTGAACAACTGACTTCACGGTATGAACTCTGCCTTTCCCTTCTGACTGTTTTTTGGATCACGGATTAAAGGTCAAGCTCATTCTGTATCACGGACTTATCCTTACCCCTGAATCTGATTCCCACAGATTCATTTCCCCAATTAGTCTCTTTCCCCCTGCATCTACTAACCTTTTTCTTTTAGTTGCAAGCCTGTTGGACTCCGTTCCAGTGGACCTTAACATCAGTTCTACTTCTACTGGCAGCCCGCCACTACAACACTACCCAATCACGAACTACCAATCAGAAGATCGGAACCAGCCCAGAACCGGACCTACTCCAGAGTTTTATTTTACTTCACAATAAATCTTTTAACCCTCTCAGTGGTTGTTGTTGTTGTTTGCGATCCGGCCTCTGGTTC